>NC_134837.1:255440605-255740605 GCF_004210375.1 Tachypleus tridentatus | reverse complement strand
GTACACACGCGACAGGCACTTAGTTTACGATGAGTTAAGTTCGTCAGATAAGACTTGGTAACTCGCTAAGGTGATTAGCTATTACTATTAGAAACAGTGTAAACCTTACAAAGATTATCCATTCTGCTTACTCGCTAGTAGGAGCAGAGATCAGATAAGCCCCGGTTCTTCTTCAATGTTGCGTCTTATCTCTTTTACTTAGTATTATCTAGGTACAGTGTTATAGCTGGAATCAGAAATGAACAACAACTGTGGAGGCTGTCACACTCCATTTTGTTTTCTCCCTGTATATAAATAACAGCAACGCTGTAAATGTACCATTGTTTGGTTTTATTTTTATCTTTAAACACACAATAGTTCTTCTGCTTAAAGTTTACGTGTTTGTCTCTCAAGGCCAGTGTTGTTCATATGTTTGTCTGCGGTACTTCCAGTTTGGTTTTATCTTATTGACAATTCACTAAATTTCCGGATTTGCCGAACTTATACACGTCGAATAATCTTTTCTTCTCATTATTTGAAACAGAACAACAGCATATTTTCTCTCTTTTTATGTGTTTGTTTCACACAATAAGTTACATA
The DNA here is from genome assembly GCF_004210375.1 of Tachypleus tridentatus. Taxonomy (NCBI): domain Eukaryota; kingdom Metazoa; phylum Arthropoda; class Merostomata; order Xiphosura; family Limulidae; genus Tachypleus; species Tachypleus tridentatus. The sequence continues at coordinate 255,740,026 of NC_134837.1, read as the reverse complement.
ATTGACTGAATATAACAAAATATGCTACTTATTATGAAGCGTACACACAAATGTAACCTAGGCCCGACATCGTCAAGCGTGTTAAGGCGTTCGACTCGTATTCCGATGGTCGGGGGTTTGAATCCCAGTCGCACCAAACATGCTCGCCCTTTCAGCCGTGGGGGCGTTATAATGTGACGGTCAATCCCACTATTCGTTGGTAAAAGAGTATCCCAAGAGTTGGCGGTGGGTGTTGATGACTAGCTGCCTTCCCTCTATTCTTACACTGCTAAATTAGGGACGGCTAGCGTAGATAGCCCTCGAGTAGCTTTGCGCAAAATTCAAAACAAACAAATGTAACCGACCTTCGTGGGCAACTATCTCGTGCCTGATCTTTGTTACCTCCGCCATCAGATGTTATTGTTTCGTCCCTCTGTGTTTTTTTTTTTTTTTTTATGTTTATCAGCAAGGCTTCTCGAAAACGGCTGAATACATTTAGAGGAAATATATTATACATTTAGACTGTGACTCAATTTGGAAGTGATTAGATTTTGGAGAGCCAAATGCGAGAACAACGTCCCGAAAAAAGAAACTTTTCCCTACTTATTAGTATAGGGATCGATTGTTCACACTACGTTTGTTCTATAATGCACAGGGCGTAGGGCTAATTTAGCCAACACTGCTTGTTATTATGTTATAATGTAAATAAGTTTATGTTTGAGTTTTTTTATAAAAACGAAGATTTACGTTAATTTCTTATCTTTCAGTTAAAAAAGTAAAATTTGTCTAAACATTTGGTTTGTGTTGAATTTCACGCCCCCGCTAACACAGCGGTATGTCTCCAGATTTACAACGCTAAAATCAGGGGTTCGATTCCCCTCGGTGGGCTGAGCAGATAGCCCTTTGTGGCTTTGCTATAAGAAAAACACAAACACTTGAATTTCACGCAAAAGTGCTCGAGTACTATGTGCGCTAACCGGCCCTAATTTAGCAGTGAAATTCTAGAAAAAAGGCAGCTTTTAAATACCACCCACTACCAACTCTTGGACTACTCTCTTTTACCAACGAATAGTGGGATTGACCGCCACATTATAACACTTCCATGGCTGAAAAGGGGAGCATATCTGGTGTGACAGGGATTCGAACCCACAACCCACAGTTTGCTTGTCGAGCAATCTAACCATCAAGTCATGCCAGAGCATAGGCTAATGTGACCTGAAACATTACAGAAGCACATAAATTCTGAATCTAGTGGGAGACCTAAAATGTTAGTCTTGTATTGTTGTGAGAGTTAAAATGTTAGTTTTATTTTACTGTTGTGACAGTAAAATGTTAGTTTTTTTTTACTGTTGTGAGAGTTAAAATTTTAGTTTTGTTTTATCGTTGTGAGAATTAAAATGTTAACTTTGTATTGTTGTGAGTGTTAAAATGTTAATCTTATATTGTTGTGAGAATTAAAATGTTAGTTTTTTTTACTGTTGTGAGAGTTAAAATTTTAGTTTTGTTTTATCGTTGTGAGAATTAAAATGTTAACTTTGTATTGTTGTGAGTGTTAAAATGTTAATCTTATATTGTTGTGAGAGTTAAAATGTTTATTTTATTTTATCGTTGTAAGAGTTAACATTTTAATCTTGTATTGTTGTGAGAGTTAAAATGTTAGTTTTCCTTGATAACGAGAAAACCCACATGTAGAGAAAAATATATATGTAAAAACGGCTAGTATGGATTGAGAAAATTTAATGTAGAGGAGCGAACAAGGTTTCAACTTTCTTCGTTCATCATTCAGGTTCATCGTCACAAAACACAAAAAGTCACCTTCCCACGTTTTCGAACACTGCAAGTCAAATAAACACAACATAACCATAGAAAACACCCAAATACTAAATAAAGAAACAAATGCAAAATTAAAGAAGCCTTACTTATACAACGACTTAAGCCCAAAATAAACCAACACAAAGGAACACCTTTATACCTATATTAATAAATATAATCAAACATTTAAGCACGCCCTCTACATTCCTACACTCAGTTACACAATCCATTTCAAACGTCAGCTATCGGTCAGTTACCTCTTTCTTCCTATGTGAACCTGACGATGATCGAAGAAGGTCGAAACGTTGTTCGCTCCTCTACAATTTTCTCAATCCATACCAGCTGTTTTTACATATATAAAATGTTAGTTTTGTTTTATCGTTGTGAGAGTTAAACTGCTAGTTTTGTTTTATTGTTGTGAGAATTAAAATGCTAGTTTTATTTTATCGTTGTGAGAGTTAAAATGTTAATCTTGTATTGTTGTGAGATTTAAAATGTTAGTTTCGTTTTAATGTTGTGCGAATTAAAATGTTAATCTTGTTTTGTTGTGAGAATTAAAATGTTAATTTTGTTTTGTTGTGAGAATTAAAATGTTAATCTTGTTTTGTTGTGAGAATTAAAATGTTAGTTTTGTTTTAATGTTGTGCGAATTAAAATGTTAATCTTGTATTGTTGTGAGAGTTAACATTTTAATCTTGTATTGTGAGAGTTAAAATGTTAGTTTTGTCTTGTTGTGAGAGTTACAATGGTAGTTTTGATTTTTTGTTGTGAGAGTTAAAATGTTGGTTTCATTGTATTGCTGTTTTGAACTCGTTTCGACCCAGCATAGAAGACTATATATTAGGGTAATTAGTTAATTTATTTTAACGAGTTTTAGCATATATTAATGACATTCACTATTCACTAATTATTGGATAGCAAGTTTAATAGTTCATGTTAACCCATAATTATGTTAAAATGTGAAGTTGTAAACATAATTACGTAACCCAGTGGGTACATTGTGAAACACCGAAATATTACATATCTGTATACATTTCTCACTTCGTTTTATACAATAGCAGTCACGCAAAATAAAATAAAACCCTTTTTGAAAAACGTAATATGTGTGTTTACATTGAGCAAAGCCACATCAGGCGATCTGCTGTTTCCACAGAGGGTAATCGAACCCCTGATTTTATTTTATTTTTTTATTTAAAAACAATAAGAGTCGTGACTAGCTGCCTTCCATCCAGTCTTGCACTGCTAAACTATGAACGGCTAGAGCAGTTTGACCTCGCGTAGCTCTGGGTGAAATTCAAAACAAACCAATCAGAGATAAAGAGACGTGGTGTAACATGTGTTTATTTACGGTGAAAGGAATGCTATATTGGAAGGTGGTCATATGCATCTCTATATAAGAATCGTTATTGGAAGATAGTTGTATCCGTGTAGTACGAACGTTGATAACAAAGAGATGGATGAATCTATGTAGTAGGAATGTTATTGCAAATTTTCTTTTACGTTTTTTGAACAATATTCTTCCGCTGCTAATCATGCCAAAGAACACTTGTGTTTATACACCTGTAAATGATAAAAAAAATTCAACTCCGCTACTCCATAGTACAGTCTAAGTTAGGAGAAATGTTCTGTCACGCTTCATCATAGGTCAGTCTTAAGAGAAATGTTCTCAGACACTATGCCATAGTCCAGACTAAGTAAAAAGTAATGTTTTATCACGCCACGCCATAATCCAGTCTAAGTAGGAGATATATTCGCTCACTCTACGCCATAGTCCAATCTCAATTACAAGAAATATTCTCTCACGCTTAGCCATAGTCCAGTCTAAGAAAAGAGACATTTTGTTCCATGTTATGCCATAATTCAGTCTAGCTAAGGAGATATGTTTTCTCACCGTACTCCATTATTTAGTCTAGGTAAGCAGAAATGTTCTTCCACGGTACTTCTTAGTCCATTTAAGTAAACAGAAATATTTACCACACTACTCCATAGTCTAGTCTAGGTAAACAGAAATGTTCTCCCACACTACTTTATAGTCCAATCTAGGTAAACAGAAAAGTTCTTCCATGGTACTCCACAGTCCAGCCTACGTAAACAGAAATGTTCTCCTACGCTACTCTATAGTCCAGTCTAGGTAAACAGAAATGTTCTCCTACGCTACTCTATAGTCCAGTCTAGGTAAACAGAAATGTTCTTCCATGATACTTCATAGTCCAGTCTAGGTAAACAGAAATGTTCTCCTACGCTACTCTATAGTCCAGTCTAGGTAAACAGAAATGTTCTTCCATGGTACTTCATAGTCTAGTCTAAGGAAACAGAAATGTTCTTCCACACCACTCTATAGTCCAATCTAGGTAAACAGAAATGTTCTTCCATGTTACTTCATAGTCCAGTCTAGGTAAACAGAAATGTTCTCCTACGCTACTCTATAGTCCAGTCTAGGTAAACAGAAATGTTCTTCCATGGTACTTCATAGTCTAGTCTAAGGAAACAGAAATGTTCTTCCACACCACTCTATAGTCCAATCTAGGTAAACAGAAATGTTCTTCCATGGTACTTCATAGTCCAGTTTAAGTAAACAGAAATGTTCTTCCACACCACTCTATAGTCCAATCTAGGTAAACAGAAATGTTCTTCCATGGTACTTCATAGTCCAGTCTAGGTAAACAGGAATGTTCTTCCATGGTACTTCATAGTCTAGTCTAAGTAAACAGAAATGTTCTTCCACACCACTGTATAGTCTAATCTAGGTAAACAGAAATGTTCTTCCATGTTACTTCATAGTCCAGTCTAGGTAAACAGGAATGTTCTTCCACACCACTCTATAGTCCAATCTAGGTAAAAAGGAATGTTCTTCCATGGTACTTCATAGTCTAGTCTAAGTAAACAGAAATGTTCTTCCATGGTACTTCATAGTCCAGTCTAGGTAAACAGGAATGTTCTTGCACACCACTCTATAGTCCAATCTAGGTAAACAGAAATGTTCTCCTATTACAGTTACTTTTTATCGTTAGATACCAAAAGTAGACAGTGTTAACATTCGTTTCTTACTTTGTTCCGGATATTGTCTCAAAGTTGCACAAGGGCTATCTTTGATATTCGTTCCTAATTTCGAAGTGACAGACTACAGAAAAGTCAGCTAATCAATAATACCGTCTGCGAGCTCTTGGACTATTCTAACCGAATATTAGGAGTTGACAGTCACTGTTATGACGCACTCACAATCCATAGGCGTTAAACGCGATTCTGTGGCAACTAGAATAATTTAGGAAAGGCCTTCTCGTTTCGAATGAGATATAGTTTTACATATTTTCAAAAAATAAAAAAACTAAAACATTGAAGTGTAATTTAACCATAGAACATTTGTATTTTTCTTCAGTGTTTATTGGATAATGTTTTATATCGAAGCTTAAGAGTTACATCCCAAAATGAAATGTAACATCATGTAGCAAGAACAGACTACATCATTTACAAACTACGCCATTTTAGTTCCATAGTTGTGCAATGTATTATCCTCATTTTATCCACTACAGAGATCCAAACTTGACTTTTTATAGTTCTAATTCATGTTTGTCTCTGACCCATCCGGGAGCAGCTACAGAGATGTATATAACCTTATATTTTAATTAATTATAATTGTAAAACCCTCTTTTTCATAATATATTCCTGACTGAAACGCGTACCAACTAAATCCATAAATAAACATGTAAAACAATTACCGAGTATCACGTATCTTTTTATGGTTATAACAAGAATGCAGGCATCTGAATTCAAATGTTTTAAACATTTATAAAAATATAAATACGTTTTCACATTTTTAATGAATTTGTTAATATTTCTATATAGAACTTTATAGTAAATGATTCATACGTCTCTGTAAGGTATATGCAACGATCGAATGAACAGGAAATTACGTTCTTTCACGCGGAATAAAGCACGAGTGTGGCCGAAAGGCACTCGTTTATAAACAAACATAACAAAAGTGCCTCAAACATTCTCCATCCATACGTTTGTGAACAGTATATGCGAGGGAAATCAGCTGTTTATGCATAACTTACAATTAATGTTAGAAGGTATTCTAGCTATTTTAGTAATATTCTAATGCTATTATAGCACGTGAGTGCGTTCAAGCCAAACTTCATCATCGTTGGCAAGAACCGAAACAATAGTATTCCGAACGAGCAAGCTGGGAATAATGTTTATAATACTGGGTCGTTAAAGCACTTTCAGGAATGGCATACTAGCTCAGCAAATGCCATTCGCTCCTCCTATTGGCTGAAATAATATTGGCTTGACTTTCACGAGGGGATGCTCAGTCTTATCTAACCTACAGATATGCACTAAACGTTTGCAAAGCTACACTTTAATGTCATTTCGTTTTATTAACAGGTTTAATTGCCTGACAGCTTGAAATACATCAAGATCAAAACTAGTCGCCTACGTAGGATCACAGAATGCTCGCACAACCTTAACTCCGTAAACAGAGAAAATACGACATCCGTTAGAGTCTTAAGTAAATCGTCATCTTTAATACTGTCGGTGTAAAGTGTGATCCGAAATACAAGGTAAGCACACCACGACCTGTTAGCTGGGAAACCTTTCTCAGGAACAGACAGCAGTGTTATCAAAGCAGGACACGTCGTGTGTTATTAACAGGCAGGACTCGTAGTGTGTTATTAACAGGAGGTATAGTTTAGTAATGTTCCACCTTCTTTACCTCGGACTGTGTTAAACCAAGCTACCACATATTTCCACAGATTTACGTTAGTGCACTCCTATATCATATACCAAATTTTATGACAATCCGCTAAGAAATGCCTGAGATATAATATCTCCAATTGTGATTCAGCATCTTGATATTTTTCGCGCTATAAATAAGGAAACTTTATCTGATAGTAAAAAAATAATTAACTTTTCGTGTGTGTTTTTTTTTATTTTATTACCGAACAGGCTTTTTTGTCTTACAGTTTCGAATCTCATTTGGTGTAAATATGAACTAAAAAAATCGTTCAAATATGACGAACATTTTGGTACACCCCTGCACAAAACATCGTGTGAGCCATCGATTTAACATTTTTACTGCAACTTAAACTAAGAATGAAAGTAGACCATTTGTAGTTTTTTATCATTCGAATTAAGCACGATTGATTCAGAGAAGCAGAAATATAAGGTGAAAATAAGTGGACATACATAAGTATTGGTCAGGCCAAGTAAACTATATTAGCAGTTTCTATTTCAAGTTTTCAAAAGAATCATATGGGTGGACGTTGTTGTTAATTATTCGTTGACAGCTATTAAGCAGAAATTTACTAAATTTTATGAAATTATTTATACTAATTAAACAGCGTTTAGCGTCACGTAATATTAGTTTAAGCAATTAGCACAAATACAGCTTTATATAGCTGTACGGATTACGTGAGGCTGATGGCAAGAAACTGTTAATCTAAATTCCATGGCGTTACTATAATACTGTTTTATAGACGATAGCCTAGTTGAAGGAATGAAATCAAAATTATAGCAAATATTAATTGATTGGACAGCCTGACCGCGTATTTTGTTTTGTTCGTTGTCATGCCCCAAGTTGAACAAATAACTACAACAAAGAAATGTAGTCTGGCTAACGAATGAATGAATATTTTTGTGAAATTGTTATTAATGCTATAGGTGTAGCTAATAATTTGACCGCCAATTTTGATTTCAATCCTTTCAGTTGCACACTCAATCATTGTTTAGCTAAACTTTTCTTTTTTCACACCTAAAGTGTTACTTATTAGAAGTGTGTGTGTTTTTCGTAAAGCAAAGCCACAAAGGGCTATCTGCTCAGCTCACCGAGGGGAATCGAACCCCTGATTTTAGCGTTGTAAATCCGGAGACATACCGCTGTACTAACGGGGGGCTACTTATTAGGAATGATTTTAATTAATCAATAAGATAGACGAGAGCTGGAGCGACTGATATTTCCACGATAACATCGATAATTTAAACATGGAAATGAAGCTGTCACTCTATTATTGAGAACAAAAACAATAACGAGGAATGAAATGAAAACTATCAACTTTATTCACACGGTGGTTAAACGTCCAGGTCGCAAACCTCGAGCTATTAACCAGAATTAATCACTATTACCTACTGTTTCAAGACTTTGGTTCGACTCTTGGAACTGAATAACGTGACTGACTGACATCCTGTGTTTGTTTGTTTGTTTTTGAATTTCGCACAAGGCTACTCGAGGGCTATCTGTGCTAGCCGTCCCTAATTTAGCAGTGTAAGACTAGAGGAAAGGCAGCTAGTCATCACCCCCCGCCGCCACCTCTTGGGCTACTCTTTTACCAACAAATAGTGAGATTGACCGTCACATTATAACGCTCCCACGGCTGGGAGGGCGAGCATGTTTGGCGCGACGGGGATGCGAGCCCGCGACCCTCAGGTTACGAGTCGCACGCCTTAACACGCTTGGTCATGCCGGACCATTAGCACTGTAGGACCAGATGGAAGGCAGCTATTTATCACCACCCACAGGTTTGGCTTCTCTTTTATCAACGAATAGTGGGATTGACCATAACATTATAATGCCACCACGGCTGAAAGGGTGAGCATGTTTAGTGCGACGGGAATTCGAACCAGCGACCCTCAGATCATGGAGAGCCTTAACCACTTGACCATGCCTGGCAACTCAGTTGATAAATATATCGATTTACAAGCAGTTGTAAACTTCGATCTCTTCTCACTTAGGAAACTGACAAATGTACAACACGTGGTACATAACTGTTGTAACAAATGTACAACATTTGGTACATAACTGTTGTAACAAATGTACAACACGTGGCACATAACTGTTGTAACAAATGTACAACACGTGGTACATAACTGTTGTAACAAATGTACAACATTTGGTACATATCTGTTGTTGCAGCAAATGATTTCATTTTTTTATTTCTTTTTACATACTTTGAATTCGTTTAATACATTAACATTGGAGCTAATAAACTTGAAAAACACAACAAGCAGCTAAGGTATAGTAAAACGAACCACATATTTTAAATATTAGAAATAAACTATATTGTTTTTAATTCACACGAGTTTTTTTATCGATTGTACGTAGTGAAACTTTTGTTATTTTGTTCACAATGTGCCTGAGGTTTTTATAGCAGAGCCACATCGGGCTATCTGCTGAGCCCACCGAGGGGAATCGAACCCCTGGTAAGGTACAAGAACTGGAGGTAACAGAAATCAATTTTAGAAACAAAATATTATATAAGAATTTATAACAATGGAAGTCTATAAGCACGTGACTAAGATTGGTATTCCCATAGATTTTCACGTGATTCCTTTACGAGGTTTTGGTTTTTGTTTATCCCATTTCATGTACCTCATCTGATGGTACCAGGTAAATCTGTGAAAACGTTGTGAAGAAAATAAACAAATGTTTTACTATGTAAAACCGACGAACATGTCTTACGACGAATGTTTTACTATGTAAAGCCGACGAACATGTATTACGACGAATGTTTTACTATGTAAAGCCGGCGAACATGTATTACGACGAATGTTTTACTATGTGAAACCGACGAACATGTATTACGACGAATGTTTTACTACGTAAAACCGACGAACATGTATTACGTTTCTTGATATGATCATATATTCGTTGTTTTTGTATGGTGAACTTGACTTTTGAGGCTGGTCAGCATGGCCAGGTGGTTAGGGCGCTGGACTCATAATCTGAAGGTCGCGGATTCGAATCTCCGTGCCGAGAAGCATGCTTACTCTCTCAGCCGTGGGTGCGTTAAATGTGCTGGTCAATCCCACTATTCGTTGGTTAAATGGTAGCATAAGAGTTGCTGAATTAGGAACGGCTAGCACAAATAGCCCTCCAAACAAACAAATTCATGTATGTTACTTTGTTACACTTCTCTTTTAAATTCTCAAGTCTTCTGTGACATTTATACTAACCTGTATTTTCCTATACTTATTAAGCCAAACCAGTGAAAAACATAGTTGGATAATTTGTTACTATACACAATATATACATGAACCTCCTTACAATATAGGATTATATGGATGACGTTGCACATAATTCCTGTAAATCAATAGTTCCGGTTTAAGCTTAGGTTTCTGGAAGCACGAATATAACACTGGTTTCCATTACGTGCATCAGATCAGGAACAACTGTCTCACCCAGCTCTTTTAAGCATGTATTTAGTACATACGCCAATTATATCTTATTAAATATCTATTTTTATAGAAACAGTGACTTGAAATCCCATAAGTAACGTGTTCATTCATCTAAAGAGCTCTGTAAAGTTAATCATTAGATATAATGTTGTTTTGTTTCTCTTCTGAAAAAACGCTTACCTTAGCAACCACTTCCTTTCATTTCATTTTTTTTAAATCTTGACCCATAAATATTTATTTTACAGCTCTTACTAGAAAACCAAACTCGAATTTCGCAAGAGTGCTTTTTATTGTTTGATTTTTTTTAATTGTTTGTTGCGTAAATTCTGTATGCTATGCTCACCACAGAATCGAATCCATGATTTTAGCGTTTGTAATCCCACATATAAGTTACCGCTGACTCACCAAGGAATCACCCTTTTTGCTTAAATTAATCACCTTATTCTACAAACTGGTTGAGCAACATAATTTAGAGAAAGGTTCCACAACTTACTGTAAAAATCGGTTTCCAAATATTTTGTTAAATCTCCAATGGGGGCGTTATAATGTCATGGCCAATCTAATTATTCGTTTTCAAAAGAGTAGCCAAAGAGTTGGCGGTAGGTGGTGATGACTAGTTGCCTCCTCTCTAGTCTCACACTGCTAAAGTAAGAACGGCTAGCGCAGATAGCTCTCGTGTAGCTTTGTGCGATGTTAAGAGACAATCAAAATCTCCAATGCATATTCAACGTTTCAAGTTACCATCTGTGTGTGACAGTCAATTCTAGTTCCATCCATGTATGTCCACTATTTCTTATAGGAAGAACACAAAAGACGTTCCGTTACTATGTTCCGTGTGTTACAATGCGTAAGTATAGTCATAGTTTGACTTATATTCTACGGTTCTCAAGAAAATAATGGAGAATGTATGCGAGTTTAACCGCTGCCTGTCCGATTGCTTAGCATTATTCCAATACTAATTAAACACAATATGACCTTCAATATCACATTATTCCAAAACTAATTTAGCACAATCTGACCATAAACATTGTGTTATTTCAATACTCATTCAACATAATTTGACCACGAACGTTGCATTATTCGAAAACTTTTGAGGCGCGACCTGAAATAAAAGTGTTGAATTATTTATTTTTTGAAAAATACATGTTGCATAACATGGAATAATATTACGGTTATGCTCAGAAGCAACTGGAACTGATATCATTATAAGATAAGCTGTAGTGTCTCAGGTGCCTTCTCTTGGGCGAGTGCGTCCATTTAGAAACTTGTAAATCGTTCAGAAGCCAATGACGTAGAAACATTGCAATTATCCTAAAAAATGATTAAGCCTAAAAGTGGCTGTGGAAGCACGAGAAATATGGGTTTTCTTGATGGAATCTTGACGAGAAATATTTGTGTAAACTGAGCTTTTACTTGTCTTTGTTTTCAACCGAAAACTAAAATTTCCAGTCGCAAAGAAATATCTGGTAGAAATTGGTCAAACTGATCGCTTCCTTTTTTCCACCACTGTCCTTAGTCATATCTTAAAATGATCTCGCGGTAATTCGACGGTACAAAATACGTCACACGCACGTAAGTCTTGACCTAATACTTTTGACTTTGCCCTTGCTTTCACGATAGTGAGGTCCTAAAGGCAAAAAAAAAAAAAAATCATGTTTGTAAGGTACTAGTCTCAGGAGAGTGTCTTACTGCTTCGTTAAACCTTCTTAAAGGCTTAACTGGAGCTAGTGATAAGAACAGCATGGTTTTATTATTATTATTATTATTTTGTATAAGTCTACTGATTAAGAGAGTGTGGTTACAGCTTTATCTAAGCCTATTAGGAGATGTGTGGCGTTTTTACACGTAAGTCGTAAAACAAGAATCGAGTGACATTTGATATACTGACTACAGTTTTGTTTACAAGTAAAATACGTCATCATGTGTGGCAGGACCACCATGTCAGAGGTAGTAATATAGATTTCTATTAATTAACTAATTCTTATACTTGTAGTTAGCACTATTTTGTTTCTTTTCTTTAACTGTTGAAAATGCAAAGAGGTGAAGGGTTTTCCTAACGGTCTTTACTTTTCTGATAAAAGACAATGGAAAGAATGAGAGATTTCATATTTTAAACACATCCGTCTTACCTCTAGGTTAAGTGCGACCAATACACGAAACCCGGCATGGCCAGGTAGTTAAGGCACACGTCTCGTAATCTGATGGTCGCGAGTTCTAATCCCCGTTTCACCGAACATGTTCGCCATTTCGGTCGTAAGGGTGTTATAAGGTAATAATCAATCCCACTATTTGTTGTTAAAAGTACAGCCTAAAAGTGGCGGTGGATGGTGATGACTAGTCGCTTTTCCTCTAGTGTTGCACTAATAAATTAAGGACGGCTAGCACAGATAGCCCGCGTGCAGCTTTGCGCGAAATTCAAAAATAAATAAACCAATACACAAGCGTAGTATATAAAGCAATGAAAAAAAAAACATCACTCGTTATGACACGCACAAGTAAATTGAGGATTATTCACAATTAACAGATAAATGGACGGATATAAGGTTCAAGTTGTTCAGAAATAATGAATGTTATTATTAGTTATATTCTAATTGATGTCGGTATAGAAATCAGTGTGAGTTAACTGACATTGAAAGACAAATGTTTTACCTATTGGCTATTTTCTGTTTGTGATGCAAAACGACGCAAAAATTTAACGTCATTGAAGGAAGTTAGAACCCTTTTATTTAATTACGTTTATGTTTTAAGTTACGTTTTTGAATTTTGCGCAAAACTACACAAGGGCTATCTGCGCTAGTCGTCCCTAATTTTGCAATGTAAGACTAGAGGGAAGGCAGTCAATCATCACCACCCACTGCAAACTCTTGGGGGCTACTCTTTTATCAACGAATAGTGGGATTGGTTGTACATTATAACGCCCCACGGCTGAAAGGGCGAGCATGTTTGGTGCGACAGGGATTCGAGCCCGCGACCCACAGATTACGAGTAAAGCACCTTAATCACCTGGCCATGCCAGACTCATTTTATTTAATTAACAGGGGGTCTATATAACTTACAGGATCGTGTGACTCATTATTTAAATAATTTTAGTGTTAATTTAGTAGCGCCGCCATGTGGTCTGTTACATAAGTCACAGAGTGAAACTGCTTAGAATAGACTCGCTTGGTAATATTTGTCTTTTGTTCTCAACTGTGCTTCAAATTTGGACAACCTTACATATTCACTGCTCCCTAAGTGGCACCGCGGTATTTCTACGGACTTACAGCGCTAGAACCTGAGTTTAAATACCCGTGGTAGGCAAAGCACGGGTAATCAATTCGTTGTGTAGCTTTGCGCTTAGTTACAAGTAAACAAGAATAGAAAGTATAATAGACTTAATTAATTTTATGATTACGATTATTATTAACATAAGTATAACAACGTGCACAAAGATTAATTCAAGGATCAAAATAAGACATCTCTTTCTCCCCTGAAAGATCCCTCGGTTGGGTCACCTGATTTTTAGCATTCGCACAATAGTGCGTTGTTTGTCAGTCAGTCTTTAAACACTAAAATGACGTCACATAATAGACATTTAATGTTGCAGTTTTTACTGTCGTGATGTAAGTAAATAGTGCGCGTGTCATGAATCACGAGAAGAATTATACACTCTGCTGACATGTGGATTTTATAAACAAGAAATAAAAATATTCGTTATTCTTGATTCTGGTTTTATTTACTATTAAAAGAGAACAGTTTCGGGGACCCTGCAGAAATAAGTCCAGTGTATGTATGTGTACTTTTATGTCCCTAAACACGTTTTCAGTTTAAAATACAATTTTTATATCAATTTTATGATATGTAATTATGTTATATTGTTGTTATCGTACCCGTGAAAAATTGTGAAGCGATAAAAACATTTTTACAATTTTTATCATATACAACTATATGTACATCATCATATCAATATACAACTATATGTACATCATCATATTAATAAACAACTATATGTACATCATCATATCAATATACAACTATATGTACATCATCATATCAATATACAACTATATGTACATCATGAATATACAACTATTTGTACATCATCATATCAATATACAACTATATGTACATCATCATATTAATATACAACTATATGTACATCATCATATCAATATACAACTATATGTACATCATCATATCAATATACAACTATATGTACATCATCATATCAATATACAACTATATGTACATCATCATACCAATATACAACTATATGTACATCATCATATCAATAAACAACTATATGTACATCATCATATTAATATACAACTATATGTACATCATCATATCAATATACAACTATATGTACATCATCATACCAATATACAACTATATGTACATCATCATATCAATAAACAACTATATGTACATCATCATATCAATATACAACTATATGTACATCATCATATCAATATTCAACTATATGTACATCATCATATCAATAAACAACTATATGTACATCATCATACCAATATACAACTATATGTACATCATCATATCAATATACAACTATATGTACATCATCATACCAATATACAACTATATGTACATCATCATATCAATATACAACTATATGTACATCATCATATCAATATACAACTATATGTACATCATCATACCAATATACAACTATATGTACATCATCATATCAATAAACAACTATATGTACATCATCATATTCAATATACAACTATATGTACATCATCATATCAATATACAACTATATGTACATCATCATACCAATATACAACTATATGTACATCATCATATCAATAAACAACTATATGTACATCATCATATCAATATACAACTATATGTACATCATCATATCAATATACAACTATATGTACATCATCATATCAATAAACAACTATATGTACATCATCATACCAATATACAACTATATGTACATCATCATATCAATATACAACTATATGTACATCATCATACCAATATACAACTATATGTACATCATCATATTCAATAATATACAACTATATGTACATCATCATATCCAATATACAACTATATGTACATCATCATGTACAACTATATCATCATATCAATATACAACTATATGTACATCATCATATCAATATACAACTATATGTACATCATCATATCAATAAACAACTATATGTACATCATCATATCAATATACAACTATATGTACATCATCATATTAATATACAACTATATGTACATCGTCATATCAATATACAACTATATGTACATCGTCATATCAATATACAACTATATGTACATCATCATATTAATAAACAACTATATGTACATCATCATATCAATATTCAACTATATGTACATCATCATATCAATAAACAACTATATGTACATCATCATATCAATATACAACTATATGTACATCATCATATCAATATACAACTATATGTACATCATCATATCATCATATCAATATACAACTATACATCATCATCAATACATGTACATCATCATCAATATACAACTATATGTACATCATCATATCAATATACAACTATATGTACATCATCATCATATCAAATATACAACATATTAATATACAACTATATGTACATCATCATATCAATATACAACTATATGTACATCATCATATCAATATACAACTATATGTACATCATCATATCAATATACAACTATATGTACATCATCATATCAATATACAACTATATGTACATCATCATATCAATATACAACTATATGTCATCATACAATATCTATATGTACATCATCATATAATATACAACTATATGTACATCATCATATCAATATACAACTATATTTACATCATCATATCAATATACAACTATATGTACATCATCATATTGATTACTTCAAGTGAGAATCAAATGTATAATATTTAAAGTTGAACAAAATCCACACTTGTTTAGAAATTTGGCAAAAAGACTCTGATGTCAGGATGGACACTCATGTATACGAGATTTCCCCTATGTTCTGTGTACTCTTTACTACCATATCAAATAACACCAACTCTCTGAACAGGATCCCAGGTTTAAAACCTCTCTCAAAAACAATTTTAGAGATTTTAATACAATACAACACAATGGTTGTTGTCATTTTAAAATCGTACTATTAAAATAATGTAGTTGCTGTAAATTGAGATCTGGAACTGCACCGGCACTTTAGATTTTGCCAAACCCTATTTTACGATTCGAAGTTATCTAATTATATCACTTGAACATTTTATTGAAAATGACTGCCTTGCTAAGTAGATTAAGTTAGTCCACAAATAAGACATGTTTTGGAACCTTGTTTACTGACTTTACTTAATATAATTTTAAGTATATATAATACCGCCATGATCAATTTTGAATTTGCTCTTTAGCATTACTTTATCTTGAGAACTGAGACAGGAAGCAAGTTGTTTATTTTATTAAACACCGTTATAATTATTTACATAACAATGTTCTTCACCATCCATATCTAAGCACTGTTGTTATCAGTAAACAACGTATTTGTTTTACTCGTGTTAAAGCGCGAGACCTGATCACCAACAACGCAGGTGCTCCTCACTGGCTAAGTGATAAGTTTGGATTGTCTGGTTTGTTTTTGAATTTCGTGCAAAGCTACACGAGGGCTATCTGCGCTAGCCGTCCCTAATTTAGCAGTGTAAGACTAAAGGGAAGGCAGTTAGCCATTACCACCCACTGCCAACTTTTGGGTTACTCTTTTACCAACGAATAGTGGGACTGACCGTCACATTATAACGCCCTCCAGGTTGAAAGGGCAAGAATGTTTGATGTGAAGGGGATTCGAACCTGCAACCTTCAGATTACGCGCTGAGTGCCTTAACCACCTGGCCATGCCGGGCCCAGCGATAAGTTCACAGGATTATGACATTAAAAACCGAGTTTCGATTTGCAAGTTGGTCATAGTGTAGATAGCTTTGTGCTAAGCTAAAAACAAATAAAAACAGTATTGATTTCACAAACGTGGACAACGAATTATCATTATATGGAGTTCAATGGATAAACATTAAACCGATTGCAAGAGTCTGCTTTATGCTGTCTCCGTAAAGTGCAAAAAGTGCAACAGATAAAACATCAAAGTGATTAGCGTTAATTAATGCGAGGACTAGCAACCTCGCCAAAAGTATGAGACCTGAGCACCGATCAGGAATTCATCAGGCTGTAACACAGTATACGTTTAAGCATATACTAGTCTCTACTTTTACATGTATATATAGTGAGTGAATACATTAGACAATTATATAGTATTCTATGACTTAAGTAACAATTCTGACCATTCTGTATGGAACATTATTATGAAGATTTAGAATAGTTAGTGTACTATTCGACATAAGGAAATTTCTTAATTTAAAAAAATTGTGTTTTACCTTGCAATGGGGATAAATAGTAACTGTGGGTCAAAAAGATCGAATCAGTATATAATCAGACCAAGTTCAAATTAAGTTAATTAAGTAAAAGAAACACGTGTTTCTTTAAGTTATTACACGTTCCTAATTAAACAGAATATTTTTAGTTTAGTACATGTATCTGTGTTGTCTTGTTTTCCTTTCTTGCGTATATGTCACTTCTCTGAAATAAATGGTTTCAAAGATAGACAGGTAAGAAGTTACCAATTAATTTAAGAAATTTTTGTCTCTACTTTTGATTAAGGTTGTTTTGCCAATAGTTTGGTCATTGAAGATAATTAGCCAAGATACATCGTAAGCCAAATATTTTTTTTTAGCTGGTTTAACCAAATATTGGGTGTAAATAATAGTTAATCAGTGGTTATAAATTTAATAATACACTCTAAAATCCGTTTTTACCTTGGCTTCCCCTAGTTTTGTCCAACTTCTATTCTTACAATTTTATCTCTATTTTCTACCTGTTATTTTATCTCTATTTTCTACCCCTATTTGTTCTTTTTATTTCTTCATATTGATTTCGATAATCACGCCATAAATGTCGGATTCGGCAGACGTTTTGTAGAGAGCGCCCTCATGTGATTACCTAATGTATTTCAATTCCCAAATGTCACTAATTTTGAAATATAATAAGATTAATTTCTTAATTCACTTGAAGAAATAAAACAAAGAAACGAACAAAAATGAAAAGAATTATTAACTTTTGATGGAGCATTATTAAATTAATTATAGTTTAACGGAATAGTAATTTTGTTGGACACTAAGTAACAGCCGTTTAATACAACTCAGCTAGTGCTAAAATATACGTTTTGCCTGTGTATAATATTTTGTGGAAAGAACAAAGTAGCTCTCTCAATTATATTCTTTATGTAGAAGTTATCTCTTATTTGATTGTTAGTTTAAACAATTCAAAGTTTTGTATCAGGGGAAATTTTTGGTAAAGCCATCACATTATTTTTTTTTTTTATTTTTATTTTGCAAATATTGTCATTATTTAAACCTTGCAGACCTATGTATAGTCACGAGAGGGCGTAGTGACGTTTTTTTTTCATTTGTCCTTAAATAAAAATATGCTGAGCAAACAATGGAGAAAACAAAAAAGACAAAACAAAACACATATTTACATCATGTTGAAAATGAAATGAAAATTTTCTGGTCAATGTTTCAAACTTTACCTGGTTTTTCGGAATTCTCATTTCCTCGTCTCTAGTGATATTTAGGGATATTATTTGTTTGTTTGGAATGAAACACAAAGCTACATAATGAACTGTATATGCTCTGCCCACCACGGGTACCGAAACTCTGTTTCAAGCACCACGGTCCAGCATGGTCAGGTGGTTAGGGCGCTCTACTCGTAATCTTAGGGTCGCGGGTTTCAATTCCCCTCGCCCCCCAGTGGCTCAGCGGTATGTCTGCGGACTTACAACGCTAAAAACCGGGCTTCGATACCCGTGGTGGGCAGAGCTCAGATAGCCCATTGTGTAGCTTTGTGCTTAATTCAAAACAACATTCAATCCCCCTCACACCAAACATGCTAACCCTTTCAGTCCCAAGGGTTACTAAGTTACTAATAACTACTGTTATTAAGTGACAGTAAATCTCGTTGGCAAAAGAGTAGCCCAAGAGTTGGGTCCGGCATGGCCAGGTGGTTAAGGCACTCGGCTGTAATCCGAGGTTCACGGGTTCGAATCCCTGTCACACCAAACCTGATCGCCCCTTTCAGCCAAGGAGACGTTATAAAGTGACGGTCAATCCCACTATTCGTTGGTAAAAGAGTAGCCCAAGAGTTCGCGGTGGGTGGTGATGACTAGCTGCTTTACCTCTGGTCTTACACTGCCAAATTATGGACGGCTAGCGCAATTAGTCCCAGTTTAACTTTGCGCAAAATTTAAAACAAACAAACAGACAGACACCTCGCTGTTCAACTGGGAGCTTATAGAGATATAAGAATGACACGGAATGATAAGATTAAGCTTTTTGATATTATTCAGGTAGCGTGACAAACATGAATTGAAGAAACATTTGACCTGACGTACAGATGAATAACTGATTTTTCTTGTATGTGCAAGTTTCAAGCTTCTAAAAACATTTTTTATAAATTTTTTTCTTGATTTTAACGCAAAGCTACAAAAGATGGCCATCATTACTAGCCGTCTCTGTTTTAAAGATGAATGATGGTAACTAGCTAACTCTTCAGTGACTCCTTTATCATCAAATAGTAGGAGTAATCATTACTGTATAACGCTTCAAAATGTGGTGGCACATTTGAGCACTGGACTCGAACTCATGGTCCGCTAGTTTCGAAACGAGTGGTGTAGCCACATGAACATACCAGGTTCTAGGCGAATAGGCTTTTGATGTAAGTATTTCGCTTTATACACAAATGCTTGGTCCCCAGTGGCACAACGGTATGTCTGCGGACTCACACCCTAAAACCGGGATTCAATACCCGTGGTAGGTAGAGCACGGATAACTCCTGTGTAGCTTTGTGCTTAATTTAGAAACAACAACAGTACTAATGTTCTACACAACTCGACAGTAAATTCAATGTTTATATAAATTTTAAAATATATTTTGTTTCTTGTATGCTCAATCACACAATATAACAAAATTTTTACTTTTTCTTGTTCCTGGGCAGAAAGTGTTATTTCCTTTTGTGACCTGGGAGCGTACAACGAAAACATGTCATTTATTGGCTGATACGTGAAAGTGATTCACATCACAGTCGCAAATCTCGAAAAACTACTCACTTCTAAACATTTTTGTTCAACTTTAGTATAAATACATGTAATTTTGATTCATATGTTGTTTTATTCACACCTTATGTTAATGAAAATGTGCAAATTTGCCTGTTTTTACATAGAAAATAAGTTAATTTCTAAATTTCATTGTTTGTTTGTTTTTTTAATTTCGCACAAAGCTACTCGAGGGCTATCTGTGCAAGCCGTCCCTAATTTAGCAGTGTAAGACTAGAGGGAAAGCAGCTAGTCATCACCACCCACCGCCAACTCTTGAGCTACTCTTTTATCAACGAATAGATGGATTGACCGTCACATTATAATGCCCCCAGGCCTGAAAGAGAGAGCATGTTTGATGCGACGGGGATGCGAACCCGCGACCCTCAGATTACGAGTCGCACGCCTTAACACGCTTGGCCATGCCGGGACCTAAATTTCATTATCCAGGTCACAAAAACAAAGTCTGAAGGGAATAATGACCATTTTCTGTACTTTTACAACATAAGTAATTAAGAGATAACACATACTATCCAGGAACAAAATTTGTGTTGCATGGCGTAATCTTCCTTTCAAATTAACTGTGATGATTCATTTTAAATCTTACCCAACTTCAGTAATTCACGCAGAAGAACATAAAGTAATATTCTGATATATTACCTATGTTTATGGAGATTATTACATAAAGTTCTAAAAAAATGTGTTTTAAAAATTGGTTTATTATATGCAACTCGTAGTTCAGCTTTAAACACATTGTTTTTACATTAAATACTATGGGGCTTTCAAATGATAAAATATAGTATATAAACACACACTATTTCGATTCTTCCATGCGATTTCCTTGAAGTCCATTGTTCATTCCAACTCTGCAATTTTATCACGTGTTTTTTTTTTTAACCAACTCATTGTTTGGAAGCAGAGAAGAGAAAAGACGAGTGCTAGTAATCTTTGTATGAGAAAACTTAAGAAGCTTAATATAAGATGAAGGTGACTTTGGATGGCTGTCTGTTTAAATATTACATGTCAGGAATTATAACAGATGTCACACTCATTGCCACGTCTTCTATTATTTACGATGCTTATTTGAATAAAGCTTTCTACCACAAAGTAAAGCTAAAACCTTTAGGACTTTGCGAAACTTCTCGGCTTCTCTCGAGAGATATGACAGTGCATTTCCTTTCTGGTATGTTGATTCTAACTTTGGAATCTATTAAGCTTTAGATGGCGGGAGATTTATACTTGTAATGGTGAAATTGATTCTTAAACATTTTTTCTTGTAAAATATTTGTTTGGTTACATTGTGAACCACATTATATGTAAATACGAAATGTTTATAGACCTGTAAAATTGAACAACTATCCAGATGTAAGAATTTTAGTGTCAAGTTACTGCAGATTCAGTGAGATAAATGATAGGTACAGAGAAAATGACGAGATATATTAATATTAGAAACATAAAAAAAGATGATATTAAATGTATAGAAGAAACACATACATGAATACTAAGCGAACACTGAGTTCATCCAAGAATAGCAAAGACGTTTTACTTACTACGTTTTAGTATTGTGTGTTGTCGGAAAACGTGATACTGTCTCTAGGCAGTAGGTATCTTAGTAATAACATATTTGTGTTTTTGAGTTGGGTTTTCACTCGTTCATATGAGAAAAAAAAAACGACATTTGTTTACTATGTTTCTGAATTGTGTACTGTTGAAAAGAAACATTTCCTCTTAAGACAGTAACGTAGCAACAACATATTCTCGATTCTCAGCTTGTTGTCCCATTTTCCACACTCTGGGTATTAAATAACATTAACAGCCGATGAATAACTTGGTATATCTTATTTAATATAACAGTTCTAAGTAAATAACAAAAAATAATATGAAAATGTTTGTTGGATTCTATTACGTTGATTCAGTTTAATATTTTTACCTTGTGCCAAGAAATTAAATATATTTTTGTTTCGTAATAAACAGAAACTCACAAAAAGTAAAAAAAAATGTATTCTCAAGACGGTTGGTATGGGTATTAAACTTTTAATTAAAAACGTTGTTCTGTACTGTATTTTAATTAAAGTTTTAATTTCCATACTTGCTATCTTGAGAATAAATGTTTTACATTCTTTGTCGGTAAGCCTAACGTTTCGAATGGGCAATCTGTGCTATCGAACCCCAGATTTTAGCATAAAAAGCCTGAAAACTTGCTGTTAAGCCACAGAGATAAAAGTAAAATATATTTTAGAAAGATAATGTAATTATATATAGTTATTGTAAAGTATAATAACAAATTATTGAAGCAGCTATCTTTCACTTGTGGGATGTGTATATTTTTTCGGTTGTTGTAAGAGGTAGAAAACAAAGAAATATCTAATTTTAAATGACTTACTGGTGTTTAATTTAGGCCTAACTAGCCGTGGTATTGTGTGGAATATTTCCGTCACCACAAACCTACCAAAATAAAACAAATATGTAATCTTGTAATCTTTGTTGTAAAACCCATTGTTAAGTCTAGCATTGAACAATTGTACAAGGAACACTCCACACATTATTTTAACAAAGAACTGTGGCTGTTAACAGCTTTTGTTATACAAGCTTGAAGTTCTGTCAGTCTTTTACAAACACGCTCATGATATAAGCGCAAAGCTATACAATAAACTATCTACACTCTGCTCACGGCGCGAAATTGAACTCCGGATTTTAGTGTTGCAGGTATGTAAACTTATTGCTGATTCTCCGGAAGAGTGTTTATTAATAGGTGTCGCCCTGGGGTAACCCACCTACTTATATAACAAACTGCTACTAATACAGTAAGTAGAATGTATCGAAAAATAATATTAGTTTTCTTATTAATACCTAATAGAGGCCCGGCATGGCCAAGTGTGTTAAGACGTTCGACTCGTAATCCGATGGGCGCGGATTCGAATCCCGGCCGTACTAAACATGCTCGCCCTTGGGGGCGTTATAACGTGACGGTCAATCCCACTATTCGTTGGTAAAAGAGTAGCCCAAGAGTTGGCGGTGGGCGACTAGATATGAAAGATGACTAGCTGCCTTCCCTCTAGTCTTACACTGCTAAATTAGGGACGGCTAGCACAGATAGTCCTCGAGTAGTTTTGCGCGAAATTCAAAAAACAAACAATAACTGATAGATTTGTTTAGAAATTAAAGGTCTAAGCTTTTATTTAATTATATACGTTTGTTTTTCTGATCTTACGCACACTTATAATGTAAATTTAACGGATATTATGAGTTTAATAAGTCAGTTTAAGTTTACAGTTTACTTTTGGCTTTAAACAAAAGTGATCCATCGTATTGAGTCGGATGACATTGCTGCCCTTAACGATGTATTTACGATTTCGAAACTACACCGATAAGTTTAATCTAGCAGATATAAACAGGTCTTTAATTAAACATCGCATGTTATGACTGAGTTAGAAACGTTATTCAAAATATAAAGCACGTGCTTCATCAATACACCACAGCTTTCATGAACACCTTTGTTTTTCTCATATTTCTCGGAATGGTAAACTGATGGAATTTAATTATTTGGAAACGATATTTAGATATGAAAGATGGCTTCCTTATCACAAGTATTTGTACTGATGGCAAAGCCGCTGTCTCTAATTTTGAACTACTTACTAGAGGGGAGACAACGAGCCAATAACAACTTACCATCCACTAATCATATAAGAGATTGGCTGTCACTGTTTTGTAGTATTCGAAGAATTTGAACCCGACTCGCCAACTCTTAAATACCGGACTAATCCCTGCCTCTATTTGTTATTATAAACACTGCATTAGAAATTTAAACATATATGTATAATCTGTTTATTATTATAAACACTGCATTAGATATTTAAACATATATATATATACATCTCTTTGTTATTATAAACACTGCATTAGATATTTAAACATATACACACATCTGTTTGTTAGTATAAACATTGCATTAGATATTAAAACACATAAACACATCTGTTTGTTATTATAAACACTGCATTAAATATTTAAACATAATCATCATCAAACTTATTCTCAGTCAGAAATATAGGATATCTGCATTGTTTGGATACAAATGTAGGATATCTGCATTGTTTGGATACAAATGTAGAATATCTGCATTGTTTGGATACAAATATAGGATATCTGCATTGTTTGGATACAAATATAGGATATCTGCATTGTTTGAATACAAATATAGGATATCTGCATTGTTTGGATACAAATGTAGGACATCTGCATTGTTTGAATACAAATATACAATATCTGCATTGTTTGGATACAAATGTAGGATATCTGCATTGTTTGGATACAAATATAGGATACCTGCATTGTTTGAATACAAATGTAGGACATCTGCATTGTTTGGATACAAATATAGGATATCTGCATTGTTTGGATACAAATGTAGGACATCTGCATTGTTTGAATACAAATATACAATATCTGCATTGTTTGGATACAAATGTAGGATATCTGCATTGTTTGGATACAAATATAGGATATCTGCATTGTTTGGATACAAATGTAGGACATCTGCATTGTTTGAATACAAATATACAATATCTGCATTGTTTGAATACAAATATAGGATATCTGCATTGTTTGGATACAAATGTAGGATATCTGCATTGTTTGGATACAAATGTAGAATATCTGCATTGTTTGGATACAAATATAGGATATCTGCATTGTTTGGATACAAATATAGGATATCTGCATTGTTTGAATACAAATATAGGATATCTGCATTGTTTGGATACAAATGTAGGACATCTGCATTGTTTGAATACAAATATACAATATCTGCATTGTTTGGATACAAATGTAGGATATCTGCATTGTTTGGATACAAATATAGGATACCTGCATTGTTTGAATACAAATATAGAATATCTGCATTGTTTGAATACAAATATAGGATATCTGCATTGTTTGGATACAAATATAGGATATCTGCATTGTTTGAATACAAATATAGGATATCTGCATTGTTTGGATACAAATGTAGGATATCTGCATTGTTTGAATACAAATATAGAATATCTGCATTGTTTGGATACAAATGTAGGATATCTGCATTGTTTGGATACAAATATAGGATATCTGCATTGTTTGAATACAAATATAGAATATCTGCATTGTTTGAATACAAATGTAGGATATCTGCATTGTTTGGATACAAATGTAGGATATCTGCATTGTTTGAATACAAATATAGAATATCTGCATTGTTTGAATACAAATATAGGATATCTGCATTGTTTGGATACAAATATAGGATATCTGCATTGTTTGGATACAAATATAGGATATCTGCATTGTTTGGATACAAATATAGGATATCTGCATTGTTTGAATACAAATAAGGATATCTGCATTGTTTGGATACAAATGTAGGATATCTGCATTGTTTGAATACAAATGTAGGATATCTGCATTGTTTGAATACAAATATAGGATATCTGCATTGTTTGAATACAAATATAGGATATCTGCATTGTTTGGATACAAATATAGGATATCTGCATTGTTTCGATACATTTTCAAATATTTCTAGAATGAGCATGAACAATACTTAATATTGTGTTGGTATTTTCAATCTGACCAACACCTTTTTAAACTAGCACTGTTGTCCATAAATTGGACAATACACGCCACCTATGAGGCTATTCTTAGCCAACTGTCCTGATAAATATGTAATGGATATTAAAATTAATTCATGGAAATATTACATTACTTGAATCAAAATATACGTTAAACCCTCGTTTAACTCGTTTGTTTGTATTTGAATTTCGCACAAAGTTACACGAGGGCTATCTGCGCTAGTCGTCCCTGATTTAGCAGTATAAGACTAGAGGGAAGGCAGCTAGTCGTTATCACCCACCGTCAACTCTTAGGCTACTCTTTTACCAACGAATAGTGGGATTAACCGTTGAATTATAACGTCCCCACAGTTGAAATGACAATCATGTTTGGTGCGACGGGGATTTGTACCTGTGACCCTCAGATTACGAGTCGAGCGCCTTAACCACCTGGCCATGTCGGGCCTAATCCTGTACTTATTTATATTTAGATAATTTTCTTCAATCGTACGTCTAACTGGCCTCATCATTATTCTAAAATAATTGGGATGTTGTACAAAAATATCACACGTTTTGTATCTTTTTTTTTCGAGATGGTCAGTGAGTGGTGCCTGTCTGTACACGTTCTTTTTAAAATGCCAACACAACATTCCTCCGTCCTACTTTAACTTACCAACATGACATTTATACACAGTTGGCCCACGAAGTGTGCATAGACGATTCTTTCAGTTTATTTCAGTTTTCAATTTTGTTTTGTTCATTAAAGTGTCACTTCTGATTTGCTGTTCTCAATGCGTTCCTTCCTTTTGATCTTACTTTACTTGACTGTATGTTTTATACATATATATGTATTTCTCTAAGGACAAGAGTTTCGAAGTTAATGTTCACCGACTTTCTCATAAACAATGTTTTAACTCTTAGATCAAACTAAAAATAAGCGTTTAGTATTTATAAGAAATCGTGAAAAACGCATTAAATTTAAATAAGCGAAATACTGACGTTTTTTAAGCGATGTGTGAGCTTTGGACAACGTCAGATGCTTTAAAATTTTACACTATGTCAAGGTTTATACGGCTGGGTAAAACATGAAACAATAAATTAATTACAATGTAGTAAATAAATATATTTCTTGAGGGGTTGAAAGTTTTCCCAATAATTTCACAATTATAATAATGTACTGCATCTGACGCCATATTTTGGGTAAGTTTTATAAGTTTTGTTTTTCTTATTACATTTCAGAAATTATTACCCAGTGAAAGGTTTATACGTGCGTGAACTTACGTAACAAAAGTTAACTTTTGTCAGAAATTTGGACGAACTCCTATATTAGAGAGCCCTCTAGTGGCACAACAGTATGTCTGCGGACCTACAACGCTAGAAGCCGGATTTTGATACCCGTGGCGGGCAGAGCACAGATAATCCATTTTGTAGATTTGTGTTTAATTTTAAACAAATTTATTTTGACTTATATGCTTATAGTTCAGATAGAAGTTGATAATAATAAAAACTATGCAAGTTATGATATATGACTGGGTGTAACCGCAAATTATTATCTTTTCTGGTAATTAGTAAGTTGAGGGTATCTTAAAAATGTGTTGTTGTTTTTAATTTATGGTACAGAACACGTGGCCAAACTTACCAATAGTTCTACCTGATGGCTATGGTTCGGCTTCATTCTTCAATCTGATCTAACATGAAAAACTTCGGTTACAGTGTTAAGAATTTGATCTATAGAAAATATATATATAATACTTCTGTTCTGCTTCCCGGTGTCACTTAGATCATTGATCTAAGATGCTGATACTTCACTGGTGGCGCACAGACTGATTTACCTGGTGTTAACAGAGTAGAGGAAATGCAGCTGGTTAATACCGCTCACCGCCAACTCTTGGGCTACTCTTTTACCAACGAATGATGGGATTGACCGTAACATTATAACAACATGGTGGTCTTTCGAAGCATCATTAGTTTATAACGGTAAGCAGTCAAGCGTCAATATTTCTGTTAAAAACGAATTTAGTTCTGGTTTTGGTTGTTTTATTTTTAAAAACAAAGCTAAACAATGGACCATCTGTATTCTGCTCGTCATAAGTATCGAAATTCGACTTTCGGCTCGAGCTTGTCGACTTTCCACTAAAGGGCACCCATGTGATTATAAACATTCGCCTTTAGAAGTTAATATCCCAAATAACTCTGCTCGAGTTAATATTAAGATTTATCATGACACTACTTCCACTGAGAGTTTTAATCCTTTGGGATGTGAATAGAACATGTTTTTAACCTTAATCTGAAAAGCCTTTCTGCTCACAGGAAATTAAAAAGGCTTTTTCTGCATTTCTGTGAATAGAATCACTGAAGATGGCGCTGATGAACTTAGATGTCGCAGTATTCCGAATAAAGCTATAACTTGAGTTGCATTTTACTTGGTAACTGTTTCTTTCGTGATTAAAAAGAAAACAAAGATAACTTGCAAACGGATATTTCCTGCGAAGTTTACGTAAAACGTGTCTTCAAAACTTAAATAAGTTTATTTTCAGTCGCGGCATAGCAGCTCATAGAACACTGTGTTTTGTTGTTTTTCGAGTACTAACTCTTAACTTGTAGCTATGTCGTTCCTTGACAGATTTGAGATCTATTTACCAATTTGGACTCATCAGGTCAAACCCTTTCGATGGATCACACCCAAGGCCTAATAAATTAATTTATTTATCCTGTCTAAAGGAAGTTCAGATTGAGGGCAGGCTGCTAGATGATTAATAATAAAATTTAATCGGGTATACGCATACGCCACTAACGTACAAAATATAACTAATAAAAAAAAAAAAAAACAGTCTCGTTGATTAATTTACCGAATTTATTAGGCCCAGCATAGCCAGGTGGTTAAGGCACCCGACTCCGAAGTTTGCGGGTTCGAATCTCCATCACACCAAACATGCTCGCTCTTTCAGCCATGGGAGGGTTATAATGTTACGGTCAATCCCACTATTTGTTGGTAAAAGAGTAGCCCAAGAGTTGGAGGCGGGTGGGATGACTAACTGCCTTTCCTTTAGTCTTACACTGTTAAATTATGGATGGCTAGCGCAGATACCCCTGGAGTAGCTGTGCGCGAAATTGAACACAAACCAATCTGAACCTAATTTATCGTGGCTATTGAGAATTCCTTCTTATTTTGCATCGCACAGTTTATTCACTTCTTTAAGCACAAGTTAAGTTCCAAAATATATGTGAAATTATATTAATATACTTTCATTTTTGCTTTAGTAGGTGAGTTTAAAACATATTTGACAAATAAGATTAAATGAACGTATATCGTATTAAAACCATTAGTGGCTCAGTGATAAATCTAAGGTCTAATAACGCCAAAAATCTGGCTTTGATATCCATATTAGGTAATGCACAGCTAACCTATTGTGCAGCTTGGGGCTTAACAGCAAACAAACGAGTACGTTGTATTGGTTAAAATGCTCAAAATACAGAGCAATATATCTATCAAGGATACCCGGCATGGCCAGGGGGTTAAAGCACATGACTCGTGATCTGAGGTTCGTGAGCTCAAATCCCCGTCGCACCAAACATGCTCACCCTTTCAGCCGTGGAGGCGTTGTAATGTAACACTCAATCCCACTATTATTTGGTAAAAGAGTAGCCCAGCCCACGAGTTGGCGGTGGGTGGTGATGACTAGCTGCCTCCCCTCTAATCTTATACTGCTAAATTAGGGACGGCTAGCGCAGATAGCCCTCGTGTAGCTTTGCGCGAAATAAAAAGAAACAAAGAAACTAACCCGCCGAAGGAAGTTGATTCATTCATTTAATCTATTTCTTTAAGATGTCAAAGAATGCTGGTTTTAAGTTTGAAAGGATTAGAGATCTGTTGATAAAAATAAGATTTCAGCATTCTTTTTTGTCATAAAAATTGCATAATTACAATAAGTTATTTTATATAATCTCAAACAACGTGAAATATTAAAAATCTTATCTATATTAAGTTTTTAATGCTTTCGAATTGCTTCGCTCTCGTGGCAAGTCTGCAAACTAATAACGCTAGCAAATGAGTTTCGATACACACGACTGGCAGAATACAGACAGCCCAAGAGCAAAATAGTAACCAAGTTGGCGGTGGGTGTTGATGACAAGTTGCCTTCCTTCTAATCTTTCACTGCTAAATTAGAGACGGTTAGCGCAGATAGGCCTCGTGTAGCTTTGCACGGAATTTCAAAACAAACCATATTAGTTCAAACAAGCGAGAGCAGCATGTGTGGCTCTTCCGTCTGTAAAGGGTCTTCTGCTTAATAAAGACTTAATGCTTGACTTAATATTTAGTTAATTAATATCAGTTATTTAATACACATTGTCTGAAAAAGAGGAATGTACGGGTATCGAAACCCAGTATTTCGCATCGTAAGTCTACAGACTTATCGCCGAGTCGAAGAAGTTTATAAGAATTGTACGAACATTATTATATTATTATTATTGAAAATAATTTTTAAATGTTGGTTTGTTAATCACAAAACTACATAAAAGGCTGACTATGCTCGTGCTACCACAGATATCGAAACCCTCTTTCAAGCCTTATAAGTCTGCCCCTTAGGGGCTTGTAAATGTTGTCGGCGTCAGTTTGCTGTAAGTTGGTGGATGTTACATAAGGGTAAAGTTTGTGGAAAATGTATTGTTTTCGAAAGAAGATGTAATGCTGATATAAGTATGAAATTCGTCTACAAAACAACTATCATAATCCGAGGGTCGCGGGTTCGAATCCCCTTCACACCAAATATGCTTGCCCTTTTAACTGTGGGGGTGTTATAATGTTTCAGTCAATCCCACGATTCGTTGGTAAAAGAGTAGTCCAAGAGTTGGCGGTGGGTGGTGATGACTAGCTGCCTTCCCTCTAGTCTTACACTGCTAAATTAGGGACGGCTAGCGCAGATAGCCCTCGTGTAGCTTTGTGCGGAATTCAAAACAAAACAAAACAAACAAAACAGATTATCATACCTCTCTCTTGAAGTCCTAAACAAACCCGTTAAAAGTACCTTGCCCGCTGTGTTCACATTAGTTTTATACATGGGCCATTTGATATCATTATTTGTATTGTAAGTAACAACACCAATTGTTTGGCTCAGACGTATAGTCTTATACCCACCACCGATAATACAAAATACTTTAGTTATTTGTAAAATATGTGACAAAACCGTCACAATTAACCAATTAACCAATCAATGAACCAAATGGTTATTATTTATTTTTTTTCACCAGTACTTTAATTTCAGAGTAAAAGATGATGGACAAGCATAATATATTCTCTGATTCGTTACCGCCTTTGCAACAGACTAGTTTCGCTAACTTCATGGCTCACTGATGCTACTTGGAATAGTAAAGCAAATAACTATAGTATGAATCATATAACTTGAAAGATAAGAAATTTATTTCTTTTAGATTTATAATCCGTTACTCGTAACTAATAGTCTAAGATATTTTAGGCTGTTAGATAAAAGTGGTAAACACATTTAATTATGGTATATCTTATATTTATATACTCACTATTTATGTGAGAAAGGTCACTCGCTTTAGTGCAGTGTCAGATTTGAAGGGCTTTAGTATGGTATACATTAATCTATTAATTTCTTTATCAAAAATAAGTTAACAAATTAATAGATAATAATAAATATGTATGTCACTTGTTATTTAACTGCATAAGTATTTTATTATACTTTATCTATTTATGTGTTAACTTATTACCCCCCAGTGGCTCAACGGTATGTCTGCGGACTTACAACCCATTGTGTGTCTTTGTGCTTATTTTAAAACAACAAGTTGTTAACTTATTTTTTGGTAAAGGTATTAATAGATTAATGTATACCACACTGAACCTCTTCAGATCTGATATTGCACAAAAAGGAGTGACCTTTCTCACATAAACAGTGATAATATACCTTCATATATATATATATATTATAGTAAAATAAATTTTAATGTTCACCTTAGATATTATTTTCTCGCTATATTTCAAATATGCAGCGAAGTTTGCAGCCAGGTAAAACAACAACCGTGGTGATAACGTTCTATCGGTTTTTACCGCCAGTAGAATGGCATGGATGAAGTTTAAGGGAACACATCATTATCAGCTAAGCATATTAAGAAGAGGACATAAGTAACATTCCCGAACGAACTTTTAACTCGTTATTTACGAGGTGAAGTTCAGCTACTCTAAAAACAATCGATTAATTTCTACGCATCTTAAAGAACTTCGAGGCCTTTATTTTGAGACTCGAATAGTGAGAACTTGTTTTTAGAGAGTGCGTGTGTCACTGAAAATTTCGCAATGTTTATTAAGTTATGTGTTTACTGTAACTATGGAAAAGGGGTTATTAAACAACCCATTGATTTTTCCACGAAATACTGTTTAAAAACATACAACATTGTATTTTGTTTATTGGGTATAGATATCCATGTATCACAGAAACATTTGAACCTCATTTTTATTACATTTAAAAAAGATTATTTTATGTAGTTGATTCAGACATATTTCATTAGTCTTGTTGTTGTTGTTGTTTTGAATTAAGCTACACAATAAGCTATCTGGGCTCTGCCCATCACGGGTATCGGAACCCGGTTTCCAGCCTTGTAAGTCCTCAGACATACCGCTGAGCCACTGGGGGGGCTCATTGGTATTAAACTGGATAACTGAGAAGTAGCCTCCATTATTTTAGTGGTATGTCGGAGGGCTTATAATGCTAAAAATAGAGTTTCGATACTTGCGGTAGGCACAGATTATATCGTCCATTGTTATGTGATGGTCAATCCCACTAGTCGTTGGTCAAAGAGTAGCCCAAGAGTTGGTGGTGAGTGTTGATAACTAGCTGCCTTCCTTCTAGTCTTACAGTGCTAAACTAGGGACGGCTGGCGCAAATAGCCCTCGTGTATCTTTGCCCGAAATTCAAAACAAACCAAACCACTTTCAAGTTTTGAGGGAAACGTTTGTAATTTTTCATTTCATTTACTACTTTAAAATATTCCAGTTTTTAACAAACACTAAACATTCTGTTATACAGGAGCGTAGATCCTGAAGGGATGGGGGATACATCCCCCCTTCATTTTAAGTTGAGGTATGGTGCATACAATCATCTCCCCCTACAGTTTGGTCTGTTGAATTGTTTTATTGCATGACAGGCCTACAATTTGTGTGTTTGTTCTTGCGATTCTCGTGTTCTTACCAATCAAATTACATAATTAGGCCTAGATGTACGCTTTTTCAGTAAGCGAAATGTACATCTTTAATATAGGCGTGCTTCTAAGCTTTTCGATCTAAGCGATAGTTCGTAAGTATCAGTCAGTAGGCCTAAGTATACAATGCAAGGCTTGCAAGTAATATTACAGAATTTACGTACGTCTTGTACGTAGTGTAAGATTAAGTAAAATTTTCATCACAACAGATTGAACAGAGCATGAAATTCTAAAGTATTTCTTCCAAACGTAAACTCCTGTGATCTAGATCTGGCAGACCATTTGTAACTTGTAGCTGCATCAATCTTATGTGTATATTGTGCGGTTTTCCTACGCCATTTGTTCTTATGCATGTCTAGCTGGTTTTACTGTCGAACGCCTTACTCTCCTTAGCTGCCAAAGCCGCTGACCATACTGTACGTTTAGTGTACAGTTAACGACAGGTTTGGGCCGCTCGGATCCAGGCGCGCCCTACATCACCCCCTCCGCTCCTTTTAGTCGGAGCCTTGATTTTACAACAGGGCTCATTAGACCTGTGTTTGTGGCTTTCATTAATCCATGAAATTTCAGATTATCACCGCCCTCTAATAAAGTCCTCGTGCTTTATGGTAAAAGAACTATATTCTCTTATCATAGATAGTATAAATATTCTATTTTCTTGTATAATTAGAACACAAAAGGAGCGATTTCCACAGCCTGAAGCCTCTACTCTAATTGTATTGCTAGTTTTTGTTTAGGTGTTTTTATTTAATAGACGTGCTTATAGATATTATATCACAACGTGTTTGATGAGCTTTAACAGTAATATAATATATTTGTGATTGTTTAAGTATTTTTCGAGAAATATGCAATTACTTGTGTTGTAACTAGCACACATTATTGTCCCAGCGATGCCCAGTCGGTCAATTAGCTCGGTAGTCACTGTTTAGTCCCACTTCCATTCTGTTCTATCTTTGTTCGTTGTACGCTAGAGTTTTTCAATAAAGACTGTATTTTAGCCTGTTGAGTCATCTGGAAAACAGATTCCAATTATGACAAGCAAGCGTCTGAAACTTTCCGATATTAGACAGTTCTACAGGCCAGTTACTAGTACTACAAGTGACAATGCAGATGCAGATAATCCAACAACCTCAAACAAAGGAATAGAAATTTGCCATACAGAGGAAATACCATGTTCGTTGGAGGACGAGTCTGAATATGCTTGTGCAACTGTTGCGCATCATGAACCATCAGATAGTTGTGAAACAAGTTTGTGCAGTAATGAAAAATCTGACACTCCACAGATACAGTGTGGAAAGCCATATCATCCAGACACACAACTAATACCACGACAGAAAGCAAAATCTCAAAATATCAACTTCCAGGGCAAGTGGTTTGATGAGTTCCCATGTCTGCACTTTAACAATCAGACTCAAAAAGTCATATGCTTTCATTGTGCCAAGGCGAAAAATAGAGGCCTTTTTACAGGGAAATTGGAGAGACCAGTGGAGTATATTTTCATATCCACCGGTTTCTGCAATTGGAAAAAGGCAAAACAGAAATTCAACGAACACCAATCCTCCTCTTAGCACAGATTCGCTATATCTCCAGAAGGTTCACTTGATGTAACTCCAGTGACTGTCCAGCTACATGATGGAAAAAAGAAGCAGCAGGAAGAATACAAAAGAAGTCTAGCGAAAATATTCAGAAGTTTACGTTTTTTACTGCGTCAAGGCTTAGCATTACGTGGACATACTGATACGGAGGGAACTTCCTGCAGTTAATAAAGCTCCTGGAAGAGGAAGATCCTGAGTTGACGGCCTACTTGTCAAAAAAAAACCACATTCACATCACCCCAGGCTCAGAATGAAATAATGGAGATGTTCAGCCATCAAATACTGAGGAACATAGCACACAAAGTGCAGCAAAGTAAAATCTTTGCATTAATGGTTGATAGCACTCAAGATGTTACAGGTGCCGAACAGGAAGCAATATGTGTACGATACGTAGATGAGAACCTTGATGTCCATGAGACATTTCTCGGTTTGTACATTGTTTCCAATACAACTAGTGAAACAATATCCTCGACTATACTTGATGTACTGACTAGACTCAATTTACCACTGTCAGGATTAAGAACACAAACTTATGATGGAGTCACTAACATGAGTGGTGCGTACAGTGGATGTCAGGCAAAAATAAAGAGAAGCAACCGTCAGCTTTGTTTCTTCACTGCAGAGCACACAAGGCTAATTTAATAATGCAACATGCAGTTGAAGCTTGTGAATGTGTTCGAGATTCTATCCAGTTGGTACATGAACTTGGTGTCTTGCTTCAGAAGTCAGGCAAATACAAGACAATATTTGAAAATATTGTATCGTCAGACAGCCACAATGGTCCAGTTAAATACATCCGCCCACTGTCTCCAACACGCTGGTTGTGCCGCCTATCTGCAATTACATGTGCTAATGATCACTACAGTGACATTGTTGATTCTTTGTCTGAATTAGCAAATGAAAAATCAGATGTAGCAGTGAAAGCACGAGGTCTGCTGGACAGATTTGCGAAAGGAAAGACAGTTTTAGGATTGTTGATGGCTCAGCATCCATTAGCTGCACTAGAGGAACTAAACCGTGCATTCCAAGCAAAATCAGCGACAGTATCTGGAATGATTGAAGCATCTACAATGACAGTTGAGCAACTGCGGGTATTGCGAACAGAGGAAAATTACAACAAGATATTAGATGAAGCTGAGAAAAAGGTAACTTCCCTAGAACTGGTGCCTATTGAACTACCACGAATTCGCAGACCCCCCAGAAAGATCACAGGTGATGACTCAGCACACCATTTTACAACAGCTAGAGATTACCACAGAAGAAAAAAATTTGAATTTGTGGATACAGTCATAGAACATCTGATTACTAGATTCAATGCAGACAACAATGACTTGAGGCAATATCTGGCACTTCAGAACATGATCACATCTGGCAAGACTGACAATCGGTTATAAACTTCTATCCAGAAATCTCTGCACAACGGCTCGAGTTTCAGAGAAACTCAAAGGAACAACAAAAGCAGTATCTCTGAAAGGTGTGAAGGATGCTTACTGTAAAATGCATGAAACAAGCCAGCAGATGTTTAGTGAAGTGTTTCTTCTTATGAAAAGTTTGCTTGTATGTCCAGTATCCAGCTGCGATTGTGAACGCAGCCTTTCTGCATTAAGACGGTTGAAGACGTGTTTTAGGTCAACTGTGCCTCAGTGCCGCCTCAACCACGTGGCAGTTTGTCACACTCACAAAGATGAGGTCGACAAGATAAATATAGAAGAGCTTATGAAAGAATTCATAAACAGATCATCACAAAGGAGGTCTACGTTTGGGAACATGTAGACTAGAGAACTAAATGAATCTTACTTCAATGAAAAGTATGAATAATTATGTGCTACATTGTATTGATGTGTAATTTTCAAGAGTTCGCAAAGACATTTTAATTATTTTTATCAAACAACATGAACAGTTTTTCAGTAGATATAAACTTATCAAGGGTAATTACTAATTTTATTAATATTTGAAAACGTAATTCATGCAATGAAAGTTATTAGTAACCTTGTCAAGTATAATGGCCATCTTTTATACTGTGTAGTGTGCAGGAACAAATTCATGTGGCAGTTAATTTATGACACATTTGTCTTTATTCTATTAACATTTTGATAACTGTTCACAACACCTCACTTATACAAACCTACATGGAAACCTTGAAGTATCGAGGCAACAAGATTACTCTGTGACTTCATGTTTACAGCTTTCAGGTTCACGTAATCAGAGATTACCAATTTGTAAATTGAACAGTCCACATAAGTGGTTGCAAAAATCATCCCCCCCATCGGGTGTAAAAAACCTACGCCCCTGAAGTTATAGAAATATATTGCATGCATTTTGAGAGTAATCGCTTTTATTACGAGTTAAAGCGATTATCATTTACTATAAAATCACTACAGCTCTTGCATAAGTTGATTTAAAACGCTTGTCTATCAACACTGTATTTTTAGTTGATTGAGAACTAATACGTTTACCCATGCTATGTATGGAATGTATGCAATTTGGTTAAAATATAAGTTTATGTTACATGATAGTGGTGTGTGTTTTGGTTTAATCAAATAGCTTTTGATGTAATCTGCGAATCGTGATTTGCGTTCATTAGAAGCTATTGCTAAGCACCGAAACCGTAAGAGCTGATTTCTGTGGTACTGATCACGCCGCCACCTATAACTTCATATGTATTTACATAATATAATACGTTATGAATATTATTCACGAATAATTTATAATTTCAATTGAAAAAGTATGTGATTTCTTATAGTAAAGCTACATTGGGCTGTCTGTTGTGTCCACCGAGACGAATCGACCCCCTGATTTTAACGTTGTAAATTAGTAGACTTACCGCTGTTCCACTAGGGGACGCAATTGAAAAATATATAAATAAAAGGAGTATGATATTTGTAACGATTTATTTTAAGGTAAAGCGCGATAAGTTACATAGATAAGAAAAGAATAGGAACTATTTCTAGTTTAACTACTTCATTATAAAAACGTACACATCCGCTTGTTTGTTTTAAGCGCAAAGTTACAGAATGGCCTACCTCAGTTGAGCTAAACGTGGGCACCGAATTCTGAGGTTTGTCATTATAAGACCTCAGACTTCATGTTAAGTCACCGAAAGAAATGCAAGGCTATATTTTGTTAAGTCTAAATTAAATTACAATAAAGTTAAATTTTGTTTTTCGTAAAATATTTGTTTGTTTCAGCAAATTGGTTTATGAACCACGGAAACACTCGAAATTATCGATACAAAAAAACAAACTGAACTCGTTAGTGATTTACTGGTGAAGAAGGTTTTATTCCAGTATAGAAGAAAATACTGGTTTCACCACTGTGAGATATTCCAGTTTATTAATAAGTAAGGATATGATTAGGTAAAACTGGTTTCACCACTGTGAGATATTCCAGTTCATTAATAAATAAGGATATGATTAGGTAAAACTGGTTTCACCACTGTGAGATATTCTAGTTCATTAATAAATAAGGATATGATTAGGTAAAACTGGTTTCACCACTGTGAGATATTCCAGTTCATTAATAAATAAGGATATGATTAGGTAAAGCTGGTTTCACCACTGTGAGATATTCCAGTTCATTAATTAATAAGGATATGATCAGGTAAAACTGGTTTCACCACTGTGAGATATTCCAGTTCATTAATAAATAAGGATATGATCAGGTAAAACTGGTTTCACCACTGTGAGATATTCCAGTTCATTAATAAATAAGGATATGATTAGGTTTAATCTAATCATATCACTGGTTTAATCGCTGTGAGATATTCAATTTTCTAGTAAACAAGGATGTAATTAGGTAAAAATGGTTCTGTGTCGTGAGATCTTCCAGTTTACCAATAAACAAGAATATGATTAGGTGAAACTGGTTTAATCACTGTGAGATATTCCAGTTTCTAGTAAACAAGGATGTAATTAGGTAGAAATGGTTCTTTAACCGTGAGATCTTCCAGTTTACCATTAAACAAGGATATGATCAGGTAAAACTGGTTTAATCACTGTGAGATATTCCACTTTCTAGTAAATAAGGATGTAATTAGGTAAAAATGGTTCTTTGACCGTGAGATCTTCCAGTTTACCAATAAATAAGGATATGATCAGGTAAAAGTGTTTTAATCACTGTGAGAAATTCCATTTTTTAGTAAACAAGGATGTAATTTGGTAAAATTAGTTTTATGGCCGTGAGATCTTTCAGTTTACCAATAAACAAGGATATGATCAGGTAAAACTGGTTTAATCACTGTGAGATATTCTACTTTCTAGTAAACAAGGATATTATTAGGTAAAATTGACTCTATGACCGTGAAATATTCCAATTTACCAATAAACAAGGATGTAATTACGTAAAACTGGTTTAATGATTGTGAGACCTTCTACTTTACCACTAAACAAGGACTTAATAGGTAAAACTGGCTTCATGAGTGTGAGATCTTCCAGTTTAAGAGAAGCAAGGGTTGGTTTAAATTAACTGGTTTGATGACTGTAAAATAAGTAAAAACAAAATCGGTTGTACAAATTGATTGCATGGCTGTGAAATGTTTTATTTTCGTGAAAGATTATAATTGCAGCTGATATCATCTGTTCTTTAATTTGTTGCTTGTAAAATAAACAACATAATTTATTAACGTTCAACAGTTTGGCTTCCCCACCTTAATGTAATCAAACACTTGACTTGTGTAAAAACAAAAAATCCCAAACAGTAATCCCACCTCTAATTACCCCTTCCTTCTTCCCTATAAATGTTTAGTGAATCAATCCTCGTGACGTAGCAACAGAGATCTGAAGACGATCTGCTATACAGATGTAGCAACCAGTTAAATCAAAACTTGAAGTTTGAAACATGTTATATATACAATGAAAATAATCCACAGTGTATTACAAATTGATAGAGCTGTATGGATAGAATGCAAAGAAAGACCGATTTGACAATAAGTGTAACTATTTAAGTGTAATATTCTAACAGTTAGAATGCATCAATTGGATATTCTCCCCGTTAACAGTATTTTCGGATATGGTAGAAATATCCGTTCTTATGGAATTGAGAACGAAACAGAACTGATAATAAAGATAACAAATGATACGTTTGTCCAACATAATGTTCCAGGAATTTCTCCTAACCTACTGAATTTTGTTTCTGAGAAGTATAGTGAAGGATAATTATTTACTCTTGCTGGATAGAAACAACACTCTTTGTTTATGTAAATATATGAAGTTAAGAAATGCCCAATTCAAATACCAACGTGCATAAAAGTTGGCCATAAAACAAGTCAGCAATGTTTCAGTTTCATACAGCCAGAATAAAAGTTATCCATTAAAACAAGTCAGCAACGTTTCAGTTTCATACAGCCAAAATAAAAGTTATCCATTAAAACAAGTCAGCAACGTTTCAGTTTCATACAACTCAAATAAAATTATCCATTAAAACAAGTCAGCAACGTTTCAGTTTCATACAGCCAAAATAAAAGTTATCCATTAAAACAAGTCAGCAACGTTTCAGTTTCATACAGCCAGAATAAAAGTTATCCATTAAAACAAGTCAGCAACGTTTCAGTTTCATACAGCCAAAATAAAAGTTATCCATTAAAACAAGTCAGCAACGTTTTAGTTTCATACAGCTCAAATAAAATTATCCATTAAAACAAGTCAGCAACGTTTCAGTTTCATACAGCCAAAATAAAAGTTATCCATTAAAACAAGTCAGCAACGTTTCAGTTTCATACAGCCAGAATAAAAGTTATCCATTAAAACAAGTCAGCAACGTTTCAGTTTCATACAGCCAGAATAAAAGTTATCCATTAAAACAAGTCAGCAACGTTTTAGTTTCATACAGCTCAAATAAAATTATCCATTAAAACAAGTCAGCAATGTTTCAGTTTCATACAGCCAGAATAAAAGTTATCCATTAAAACAAGTCAGCAACGCTTCACTTTCATATTGTCAAAGTTGATCCCTTTAAAACTAAGAGTTTAGGATAGCAATGTTTTGGTACGTATTATTTACATACAAAACAGGCTTAGCATAACCAAGTGGTAAGAGCGCTCTACATGCTTTCTGCATGTCGCGAAACTGAGTCCTGTCAGAAAACAGGCTCTCCTTTTCTGCCGTACCAACGTTATAATACATAGCTTTATCCCGCTCTTCATTCTTAGAGTAGTCCAAGAGTTGGCAGTAAGTGGTATTGACCAGTTGCATTTCCTCTAGTTTATCGTTTCAAATTTAGAAACGGTTAGTGCAGATAGCTTGATGCGAAATTCAACAAATTACGTAAAACTGTATGTTGCAAGTGTTATACAATTGTTTTGTTGTTGTTTTTGGAATTTCGCACAAAGCTACTCGAGGGTTACCTGCGCTAGCCGTCCCTAATTTAGCAGTGTAAGACTAGAAGGGAGGCAGCTAGTCATCACCACCCACCGTCGACTCTTAGGCTACTCTTTTACCAACGAATAGTGGGATTGACCGTCACATTATAACGCCCTCACAGCTGAAAAAGCGAGCATGTTTGGTGCGACCGGGAGTCGAGTACCTTAACCCACCTGGCCATGCCGTGGCACTTATATTTATTAAAGCAAGAACTAGGACATTTCCAATTCCCAAAAACGGTGTCTAAATAACACGACCTTTATCAAATGACATCCAGACATATTTCACAAAGCTGACGGTAAAATCTAAATCCAAAATAAATGGATGTCGTATTAAAATGCAGTGTTCTTTTCAAAGTTTTTTTTCAGTCTAATTACTGTAACCACTGTACAAGATCAATCACAACAAAATAGCTGGCAGAATCACGAAAATGTTAAGATTATTGAAAACGACTCAGAAATCGAAAACATTCGAAGGTTTGGTCCTTAAAGAGAGAAAGGATGGCTGTAAAAAATTAAACTCTACTCTTTATATGCATTGCATATGATATCAATATCGAAGTAACAGAGACACTAATCTGTTTTCAGGACACCAGCACAGTTGAAGCTCTCTCAAACTGTCTTGCCAATTATTGAACAGTGTCTTTTGTTGTGCTGGTTAATGCATGCCAAACAGGAATTTTCTTGAAAACTTGAACATGTTACGGGAATCCGTCACTTTATTTTTCATATAACTAGTTTCTATTGCACTTGAAAATGGTTGATTCATCATTCACAGAAATAGCGTACTCCAATATGGTTCGGTTTATTGATTAGAAGCAACAACACGAATGGTAGA
Source organism: Tachypleus tridentatus (assembly GCF_004210375.1). NCBI lineage: Eukaryota > Metazoa > Arthropoda > Merostomata > Xiphosura > Limulidae > Tachypleus > Tachypleus tridentatus. The sequence goes on along the minus strand of NC_134837.1, from coordinate 255,698,287 downwards.
AAAAGATTTGGTTTATTGTTCCAATAGAACAACTTAAAACTGATAGAAGAAGGTATGGCATGTTTTTCACAATAACAACTTTAAAGATATCAGGAAAAGGGTTATGTTTATTATTCAAAAAGAATACTGTGAACATGGTGGAAGACGACTAGGTTTATTTTTGACAAGGACAGCTTCTAAGGTATTCAGAAACAAGTTCTGTTTAACATTCACACACAGAAATCCTTCGAACTCGGTGGATGACTGGTTGGTATTCCACGTAGACAGCTTGGAAGATATTGGGAAAAGTATCGATTTTAATTCACAGAGAAGCATTCCAACTTGGTGGAATACACTCTGGTTTATTATTGACGTTCATATCTTCGAAGATATTGGAGAAGAGATCAGATTTATCATTCTCAAAGATAGCTTACAGCCTCATGTGAGAAAGCAAAACTTTCTATTCTACATAGTTTCAGACAATAATGTGTTTTAGTACTTTTATCATCGATAAAAGAATTTTCTCTGCCACGCTGCCCTTTTATTATTATTACAAATTCCAGTGTTGTTTTTCTCTTTATAAAATCCAGACAACAATTTCGATTGTTAACCTAAACTCTCAGAGAAATAGATGTGGTAGCCAAATACCAAAGTCAATGGTTGTGTTCTCAAAATCGGAATATATATAGCGAGCAATAGTGCTTGTTTAATGTATTCAAGTTATTCTAATATATTAGTTTAGTTATTATGTTTATGTACCTATTCTAGTGCAAGGTAAATAAATAAGACAATGAAGAAAACTAATATCGCATTAATTTTTACGTAAATAAAATTATATGATGAGTGAATGAACAACGTCGTTAATGAATGCTCCTTGAACTTAGAAATTGAATCAATATGGCAAAACTGATGTGGAAAATTGCACACGTCAGTCCTCTCTGTGCTGCTGGTCTGTTTTGCTTTACTTTGTCTAGTTTAATATCTATCTCTTTGTCTATTTAGTTATCTTAATCGATTTGCTTCTCGATTGGGATTTATTTTCTGATGATAAATGCAGTCCACATATTGCGTTCTTTCTTTTCGTATCCAGTTGATTGTTACGATTAATTAAAAAACAAACTCCCCCATCTGTTTGTGGCTTAGCGTCAAGTTTGAGGACCTATAATGTTAACATTTCGAGTGGTGTTTCTTTGTTATGTTTGTTTATTGTCAAGAACAGATTTGCGCAATGCGTTACATGTGAAGTATCCGCCTTCAGGGATTAAAAACCAAATTTTTAAGACTAAACATACCACCCCGCTGGTATAGCGGTAAGTTTACGGATTTGAAACGCTAAAATCAGGGGCTCGATTTCCCTTCGGTGGACTTTGCAGATAGCCAGTTGTCGATTTGCTATAAGAAAACACACACTTGCTAAACATTTCAAAACAAGCAAAGCAGTAAGAAAACGTAGTCACTCAGCAGCGTGTATGAGATTTGATAAAACTAAAATTCGAGGTTCGATTCCGGAAATGGCATTTCACATTTATAGCCCATTGTGAAGCTGACCTAACAACAAACAAAATAGTAAGAAATCTCGGTAGTTCTCTGTCATGTTGAAGGGCTTATAACACTAGAAATTAGGAATTTGATCCTTGAAATGGGCATTTCATATATAGCCCGTCATGCAGCCACTGCTTAACAACAAGCAAGGAAATATTACAGTGAGTCTTACTGGAAGACTTAATATTCAGAATATTCGTTAAATCAACAGATGGGCCCGACATGGCTAGGTGGTTAGGGCGCTCGACTCGTAATTCGAGGGTCGCTGGTTCGAATTCCCGTCACACCAAATATGCTCGTCCTTTCAGCTGTGGGGGCGTTATAATGTGACGGTGAATCCCATTGTTCGTAGGTAAAAGAGTTGGCGGTGGGTTGTGATGACTAGCTGCCTTCCCTCTAGTCTTACACTGGTAAATATGGAACGGTTAGCGCAGATAGCTCTCGTGTAGCTTTGCGTGAAATTCAAAAGAAAGTCGCAGGTTCGAGTCCCCGTCTCGCCAAATATGCTCACCCTTTCACCCGTTGGGACGTTATAATGTGACGGTCAATTCCACTATTCGTTAGTAAAAGAGTATCCCAATAGTTGGCGATGGATGGTGATGGCTAGCTGCCTTCTAGTCTTACACTGCTAAATTAGGGACAGCTAACGCAGATAGCCCTCGTGTAGCTTTCCGCTAAATATTAAAACAAAAAATATATATAATTAAAAATTGGTTTTGTAGCCTGTGGCGTTTATAGACCCTCGAAAAAAAAGCGTAAATCGAAACGTCGGGATAGAATAAATAAACATTTATTGGAAGTTGTTCGTCGTCTTCATTGAAAATGGATTCCTTCAACAGCGAAGCTTTAGAAACAAGAAGACGAATTAGGCTTAATATGTTACCGTTTAAATATTGTAGAGTAAACAGTGATAACAAAATGGTTTGTTTTGTTCGTTTTTGAATAGAGAAGTGACACAACCGTGGGCACAGGTTTTCAAAAAGCAAACTTTTCATTTAATAACGTTATTGATAAATTTAACGAAAGGGGAAAAAAAAACTTTAATCGGGCTAGAATTGTTTTCAGTATTTCGATCGGTTTTAATACCACTTTATTCAAAACATATATTATTGAAGGATAAGATTTAAAACAACCTTAATTATTTCTTGAATTTACGGCAAAAACAAAAGGAATACTATATGTATTCAAATTTATTTTCGTTGCATATAAGCTTAAAAAACGTTTTTCAAAAATAAAAAACAATAACCAATAACTTATTTGCAAAACACAATAATCTCTTTTCAATATGCCAAATAAACAAAAAAGAATATTATACTCAAGTTTTTATGAATAATTTATTTTGATGTCTATCTTTCATATAATATGCAATAACTCTTTGTGCGCATGGTTATTTATTTAAAAATAAAAAATAAAGGTTTTCAGGGCATTTCGTGTTTCACTCGCAAAATGTATGAAGAAAAGTTTCCAATTCGTGCTGGCCCGACACGGCTAGTTGGTTAAGGCACTCGACTCGTAATCCGACGGTCACGGGTTCGAATCCCCGTCACACGAAACATGCTCGCTCTTTTAGCCATGGGAGTAATATAATGTAACGTTCAATCCCACTATTCGTCTGTAAAAGAGTAGCCCAAGAGTTGGCGGTGAGTGGTGATGTCTAGCTGCCGTCTCTCTTCTCTTGCATAACAAAATTAGGGACGGCTAGCGCAGATAGCTCTCGTGTAGCGTTGCGCGAAATTCAAAACAATACGTGCTCTTCCTGGAAGGGTTAACGAACATGTGTCTGGTATTTTTATGCCTTTGTATGTTTCAAGTAATGTACCGATACGTATTTTTCTTAAACCAGTCTTAACCAGTAGTTATGCTTTTGAGGTGATGTAATCTTAAGTGTTTTTTTAACAAGTCTTGCGATTAGACTAAATTACTAATATGTTTAAATCTTTATAATACTTCTATCAAACATAAATCATAACAAAAATATTGCGTTTTTTATGTTCTTTGTTGTTACAAAAAACAACAGATAAATAAACCTTGTATAAAACTGAATCCCTCTTAAGGGCTAGATGTAAATATGTGGGCTTATATCGCTACAGATCAGGCTTCGATACACTCAGTGATCAGAGCAAAAGACAGTCCTTTGTGTAGTTTTGAGCTTAACAACAAATCAAAAACTTAAGACAGGCTTTGCTGGACAGTCCAATCGTCTCAGTCGATTTTGTCGAGAGGATCTAAATATTTTTCCGACACCCCCCACTTAAAAGTACGACGTTTATCATCTGCTGATTGAACCGGCGATTAACTTCTAAGGAAAGATTCGGTCGCTATGGAAACTAACATCACGTGCCCTGCGCGGATCAGATGAGAAACCTCGTTGTTGAAGCGTATTGGCAGTTGGATAACGCGGTTGTCAGAAGCGTGTTACTCATTGTAGAATCGCTAGCTTCGCTTCTTTTGACATTTCGTGAAACGTTGCTGCTCCACGGATGGCACTCGTCTTGCCTGCAAAGCCTTGTGTAAGTCTAAGTTTCTTGATTCAACTTAAATACAGTGTCCTTGGATCGCTAGATAGAGATAAAATATAAACAAGATATATTTTTTTTTCATTAAAGGCGATAATAGATAAATTGTAGAGTCTAATTTTAGGGTAATTGAAAAGCACTGTTTCTGGTGAGTTTTATTTACGGAGTGTGTACTGAATTTGAAATGTTCCTGAAATATATCTGCCTAAAATATAGAGATATATGACACTTCAGTTCCCGTGGTGAGTCTTCATCAGATAATTGACGCAACCGAACCCTTGGCTTCTTTATAACTATTGTGAAGCAGAAAAGACCCCACGTATGTCTAACTTTCTCTGTCGCATCTGAGAAAGTGAAAGTAGACAAAGTTATTTGTTTATTTTATGTATTAAAACAACTGTACTTAAGAAATGTTACAATGATCAGATCATATAGTACTAGTCTTCACCCTTTGGTTTGAAGACAGTGTACCAATACCAAGGTTGATAGATTAAACATGCAACAAGAAACTAATATATACCTTTTATTCGGGCGGGTTTAAAATGTTTCAACTAAGATCCTGGATTTGTAACGACGTTTTGGTATTTTATGAAAGGGCTCTTCGGCAGAGTAGTGCACGTAAAGTGCAGATGAAGTGTTACTACACACACATCCTTATTCCAAATTAACGTTGCATTGAAAAAAAATGTGCTTTAAACGATTTCTTACTTTGATGTAATATTATTTGTATTAACAATCGTACTTCAACACAATGACACTAAAGGTAGGTAGTACACTTGGATTAGCTCCTAACAACACAGGTATTGTTGTACACTTGGATTAGCTCCTAACAACACAGGTATTGTGGTACACTTGGATTAGCTCCTAACAACACAGGTATTGTGGTACACTTGGATTAGCTCCTAACAACACAGGTATTGTGGTACACTTGGATTAGCTCCTAACAACACAGGTATTGTTGTACACTTGGATTAGTTACTAACGACACAGGTGTTGTTGTACACTTGGATTAGTTACTAAAAACACAGGTGTTGTTGTACACTTGGATTAGCTCCTAACAACACAGGTATTGTTGTACACTTGGATTAGCTCCTAATAACACAGGTATTGTTGTACACTTGGATTAGTTACTAACAACACAGGTATTGTTGTACACTTGGATTAGTTACTAACAACACAGGTATTGTTGTACACTTGGATTAGCTCCTAACAACACAGGTATTGTTGTACACTTGGATTAGCTCCTAACAACACAGGTATTGTTGTACACTTGGATTAGCTCCTAACAACACAGGTCTTGTTGTACACTTAGATTAGTTACTAACAACACAGGTCTTGTTGTACACTTGGATTAGTTACTAAAAACACAGGTGTTGTTGTACAATTGGATTAGTTACTAACAACACAGGTATTGTACACTTGGATTAACTAACAACAGGTATTGTTGTACACTTGGATTAGTTACTAACAACACAGGTACACTTGATTGTACACAGGTATTGTTGTGGATTAGTTACTAACAACACAGGTATTGTTGTACACTTGGATTAGTTACTAACAACACAGGTATTGTTGTACACTTGGTATTGTTGTACAGATTAGCTCCTAACAACACAGGTATTGTTGTACACTTGGATTAGCTCCTAACAACACAGGTATTGTTGTACACTTGGATTAGCTCCTAACAACACAGGTATTGTTGGTACACTTGGATTAGTTACTAACAACACAGGTATTGTTGTACACTTGGATTAGTTACTAACAACACAGGTATTGTTGTACACTTGGATTAGTTACTAACAACACAGGTATTGTTGTACACTTGGATTAGTTACTAACAACACAGGTATTGTTGTACACTTGGATTAGTAAAACACAGGTGTTGTTGTACACTTGGATTAGTTACTAACAACACAGGTATTGTTGTACAGGTAGTTGTTGTACACTTGGATTAGTTACTAACAACACAGGTATTCTTGTACACTTGGATTAGCTCCTAACAACACAGGTATTGTTGTACACTTGGATTAGTTACTAAAAACACAGGTGTTGTTGTACACTTGGATTAGTTACTAACAACACAGGTATTGTTGTACACTTGGATTAGCTTAACAACACTACAACAACAACACAGGTATTGTTGTACACTTGGATTAGCTCCTAACAACACAGGTATTGTTGTACACTTGGATTAGTTACTAAAAACACAGGTGTTGTTGTACACTTGGATTAGTTACTAACAACACAGGTGTTGTTGTACACTTGGATTAGTTACTAACAACACAGGTCTTGTTGTACACTTGGATTAGTTACTAACAACACAGGTATTGTTGTACACTTGGATTAGCTCCTAACAACACAGGTATTGTTGTACACTTGGATTATTAGTTACTAACAACACAGGTATTGTTGTACACTTAGATTAGTTACTAACAACACAGGTATTGTTGTACACTTGGATTAGCTCCTAACAACACAGGTATTGTTGTACACTTGGATTAGTTACTAACAACACAGGTATTGTTGTACACTTGGATTAGTTACTAACAACACAGGTATTGTTGTACACTTGGATTAGCTCCTAACAACACAGGTATTGTTGTACACTTGGATTAGCTCCTAACAACACAGGTATTGTTGTACACTTGGTTTAGCTCCTAACAACACAGGTATTGTTGTACACTTGGATTAGCTCCTAACAACACAGGTATTGTGGTACACTTGGATTAGTTACTAACAACACAGGTATTGTTGTACACTTGGATTAGTTACTAACAACACAGGTATTGTTGTACACTTGGATTAGTTACTAACAACACAGGTATTGTTGTACACTTGGATTAGTTACTAAAAACACAGGTGTTGTTGTACACTTGGATTAGTTACTAACAACACAGGTGTTGTTGTACACTTGGATTAGTTACTAACAACACAGGTATTGTTGTACACTTGGATTAGCTCCTAACAACACAGGTATTGTGGTACACTTGGATTAGTTACTAACAACACAGGTATTCTTGTACACTTGGATTAGCTCCTAACAACACAGGTATTGTTGTACACTTGGATTAGTTACTAAAAACACAGGTGTTGTTGTACAATTGGATTAGTTACAAACAACACAGGTATTGTTGTACACTTGGATTAGCTCCTAACAACACAGGTATTGTTGTACACTTGGTTTAGCTCCTAACAACACAGGTATTGTTGTACACTTGGATTAGCTCCTAACAACACAGGTCTTGTTGTACACTTGGATTAGTTACTAAAAACACAGGTGTTGTTGTACACTTGGATTAGTTACTAACAACACAGGTGTTGTTGTACACTTGGATTAGTTACTAACAACACAAGTGTTGTTGTTCACTTGGATTAGTTACTAACAACACAGGTATTGTTGTACACTTGGGTTAGCTCCTAACAACACAGGTATTGTGGTACACTTGGATTAGTTACTAACAACACAGGTATTGTTGTACACTTGGATTAGTTACTAACAACACAGGTATTGTTGTACACTTGGATTAGTTACTAAAAACACAGGTGTTGTTGTACACTTGGATTAGTTACTAACAACACAGGTATTGTTGTACACTTGGATTAGTTACTAACAACACAGGTATTGTGGTACACTTGGATTAGTTACTAACAACACAGGTATTGTTGTACACTTGGATTAGTTACTAAAAACACAGGTGTTGTTGTACACTTGGATTAGTTACTAACAACACAGGTGTTGTTGTACACTCGGATTAGTTACTAAAAACACAGGTGTTGTTACACATTTGGATTAGCTCCTAACAACACAGGTGTTGTTGTATACTCGAATTAGTTACTAACAACACAGGTGTTGTTGTACGCTCGAATTAGTTACTAACAATACAGGTGTTGTTGTACACTTGGATTAGTTACTGACAACACAGGTGTTGTTGTGTACTCGAATTAGTTACTAACAACACAAGTGTTGTTGTACGCTCGAATTAGTTACTAACAATTCAGGTGTTGTTGTACACTTGGATTAGTTACTAACAACACAGGTGTTGTTGTATACTCGAATTAGTTACTAACAATACAGGTGTTGTTGTACACTTGGATTAGTTACTAACAACACAGGTGTTGTTTTATACTCGAATTAGTTACTAACAATACAGGTGTTGTGGTACACTTGGATTAGTTACTAACAACACAGGTGTTGTTGTACACATGGATTAGTTACTAACAACACAGGTATTGTTGTACACTTGGTTTAGCTCCTAACAACACAGGTGTTGTTGTACACTTGGATTAGTTACTAACAACACAGGTGTTGTTTTATACTCGAATTAGTTACCAACAACACAGGTGTTGTTGTATACTCGAATTAGTTACTAACAATACAGGTGTTGTTGTACACTTGGATTAGTTACTGACAACACAGGTGTTGTTGTGTACTCGAATTATTTACTAACAACACAGGTGTTGTTGTACGCTCGAATTAGTTACTAACAATACAGGTGTTGTTGTACACTTGGATTAGTTACTAACAACCCAGGTGTTGTTGTATACTCGAATTAGTTACTAACAATACAGGTGTTGTTGTACACTTGGATTAGTTACTAACAACACAGGTGTTGTTTTATACTCGTATTAGTTACCAACAACACAGGTGTTGTATACTCGAATTAGTTACTAACAACACAGGTATTGTTGTACACTTGGATTAGTTACGAACAACACAGGTGTTGTTGTACACTTGGATTAGTTACTAACAACACAGGTGTTGTTTTATACTCGAATTAGTTACTAACAACACAGGTATTGTTGTACACTTGGATTAGTTACTAACAACACAGGTATTGTTGTACACTTGGATTAGTTACGAACAACACAGGTGTTGTTGTACACTTGAATTAGCTCATAACATTATAAATATTGTTGTATACTGATATCCATGACTTCTGGTATAAGAGTTGAGAACATTAAAAAAAAAGTTAGATGCTTATACCCTCTGAGTCGATTGCGCAATCCTTGCAAATTCAACTGTGTAATCCTCACAGAATCACATGTGTAACGTGTACACTAGTTGGTTAACACTGAAAAATTGAGAACTAGAGTGAACAAAACCGTGCCCAATATACAACTAGCAGGCCTAGTATACCACATATACTGTTGTAAACAGTGCATTATTTGTCTCATAATAAAGATATATTTTCCCTTACAGTTCAACAATAACTCATTCGTGTACCATGTTTCTTCGCCACTAGTTACAGTCACGTGACATTTAAACCCGTTTTTGTCAGAGTCGCGTTACATGGGGGTAATCCACATAAAGTCAGGTTATAATCCTCCCAGAATCAGTTGTGCAACCCTCATAGAGCAAGATGATGTATGTCTGTTATGTATAAGTTCCAATCACATAGTCTTCTATTTTGTTAACCCTACGAGCGTATATGTTTGTTTGTTTTGTATCCGGGCGTAAAGAATAAAGTCCATGTTTTTCCTTCCAACATTAATAATTATTAATTTAGAGAGATAACTTTTTATTATGGCGTTCATTCAAGCGTTTGACCATTATGGTGCTGAAATGACAATTTCAGGTTTAGTGGTCATCTTAATAGTTCGTCTTTGCTACAAGATTTATTATTTTATATTCTACTTCTGAATTAACTTTTATTGCTCTTGAATATCATTCAGAAGACTGACCACCTTTCCACAATTCACCCCAGACAGTGGGTGGTAGTGTCAGATGTGCAACTTTGGGCGGCTCAGTATCCTTATATCTGATCCTCCTTTTGTTTTGTGTGTGAGACTTACACATTAAACCCGAATGCAACAGGTAGTACAAACGCACTACTATGTGTTTATTTCTTCTCTTACTATGTTAAATTTTATTTACCCATCTTTTGGTTTGTACGTACTTTTACTTGTCTGAATTTAATGTTTGGTTTTGGTAATACTGTCTGATTATTTATATATAAACTGATTCAAGGTTTGAAGATATTGAATTCTATCGCATAATCTTTAAAACGTAAGCTAAGTGTAGGCCTTATGTAATCAATTTAAATGTATTTGAGTTCAATCAGCATGTACTTTTTAAAACAACAACAACAGTCGAACAGTGAAACTGGCATATCTTGGTTTGTTTGTTGTTGTTTTGTTTTTTTTTTGTAATTTCGCGCAAAGCTACACGAGGGCTATCAGCGTTAGCCGTCCCTTATTTGGCAGTGTAAGACTAGAGGGAAGGCAGCTAGTCATCACTACCCATCGCCAACTTTTGGGCTACTCCCAACGAATAATGGGATTGACTATCACATTGTAACGCTCCCACGACTAAAAGGACGAGCATGTTTGGTGCAATGAGGATTCGAACCTGCGACCCTCGAATTACGAATGGAGTGCCTTATCTAGTATTTAATGTTAAAAAGGATCATACTTTAATCCATTTTGTGTTTAAATTAATACAATGCACTATGTGCACTATGTCAATCGCGGGTATCGAACTCCATAGGTCACATGAGCATCATAGGTGGAGGATAAAAATTTGTGCATGTCATAGTTTTCCAGTATATCTTAAATGACTAATTAAACTATGTAACAACATTTTTACTTTTTCTTGTTCCTGGGTAGAAAGTGTTATTTCCCAATTGCTTATGCCTAAAGTAAATGGAAAAGACCTATTTTTCTCTTCAAACTTTGCTTTTGTGACCTGTGAACGTATAACGAAAACATGATGGGAGACTATATTTGGGGGCTGACGTGAAAGTGATTTACATTACAGTCACAAATCTCGAAAAACTACTCACTTCTAAACATTTTTGTATAACTTTAGTATAAATATATGTAAATCTTAATTCATATGTTGTTTTATTCAGACCTTATGTAAATGAAAATGTAAAAATTTACCCATTTTCATAGAAAATAGTTTAATTTCTAAATTTCATTATCCAGGTCACAAAAGGAAAGTTTGAAGGGAAAAATGGTCATTTTCTGTACTTTTACAACATAAGAAATTAAGAAATAACACATACTATCCAGGAACACAATCTGTATTACATGGTATTATTTTCCGTAAAGCAAGTCACACTTTTCTTGCTTTGTCAGTATACTGACTGTTTACCCTAACTCGTGAAACATTTTGAAACATAAGTTAAGGGTTTTTAAATCATCAAACAGGACGTGAAACATAATAGGTAAACGAAAAACGAAGTAACTGTAGAAAACTAATACATGGTGGATTTTTGTTTCTCATTCGGTACATTGTTCGGTTCCTTATGATCGGTTTCGCAGAAGCAATAAAAAAACCCAACAAAAACAACTCTGTTTTCCTTCGCTGTCATCAATTCGACGTGGTCTTAGGCTGAGGGATGGATGGAGTTGATAGATAACTCTACATTAGCTGTAACTGTGGTAACATTGCTACCTCGCATTGAAAAATTGTTGTTTTTCTAGCTAACTGAGAACTAGAATGAACCAAGCCATGTTCAATATACAACTATCACGCCTGGCATTCTAGATATTGTATACTGCATTCTTTTTTTTATCATGATAAAAATATATTTTTTCCTTACAGTTCAACAAGAACTCATTCGAGCACCATGTTATTTCGCCATCAAAATGGCTGCTCACTATTTGCAGATACGTAATATTTAAACTTGTTTTTGTTAGAATCAGGTTGCGTGTAAAATGATGTGTTGTATTACAGACGTTGTAACAGCTGGATGAGCGTTAAAAACCGATTTATTCTTAAGACAAAATTCACTTCAAATTGAGTTAGAATTGTTACTACATATCCAAATATCATTCTTCGTAATGGATCGGGCGAGGCCAAGTGGTTAGTGTACCACCCTGTAACTCCGAAGGTCCAAGCTTCTCGTCCCATCGACTCAAAATTGCGCACCGTACTTTGAGGCCATAGGCATGTTAAAAACATCAAATCGTATCCTCTGTTAGACTAGCTGGCTGTGAGCAACGTTTAGCAAATATCTTTCTAGTCCAGGGATAGGCAAAAATTTATGGAGTGAACCTTTTTAGAGAGCCCACGACACACGCTAGACTCTAGCTGGCCTAGAACCACAGAATCTACGTAGTGGGCCTTTTGTTAGATGATACGAAAAGAAAGACAATCAACAATTATTTCATAATGTTTAGGAGGATATTTTTCACATACAACCAGTTAGTTATTCAAGTGTATATAAAGCAAAGTGTATAGTACAGTGTACGCGATCCAAATGCCCGAGATCATAGGCTGGTAACTCTGGGAAATACATCTAGTATTCCATATCATTTACCGCCAATTCTTCGGCCACTTTTATGGAATAGCGGGATTTTACTGTCACTCTTATAACGTACTCGTGACTTCGAGGTCTGTAATTAGACTTTGCTAGAACAAGCTCTATAAAATAACCTTCATACTTATGAAAATTATATCAGTGCTTAACGTGATAACAACATTTTAGCATTGTGTATAAATATTTCTCTAACTATCAGCAGTTGTAAGCTATCCTACTCTGAAAATTTTATATGAATCATAGATTAATTCTGGAAAATATTTTTTTAAATATAGTTAAAATCCTTTTTCCTAATTTTCTCAGAATAATCTCTCACAGGTGTCTGTTAGTTGGTGAGTAAACATTAAAATGTCATCACGTAAAGGACGCTGAACATCATAATTTTTACTGTTGTGACGTCTGTAAAACGTGCGCATGCCATGAATCACGAGAATAATTATGCACTATGTAGGCCACTGCACAGTATAACATATGAACTTCACAACTAAGACATAAAGGCTCGACATGGCCAGATGGTTAAGGCACTCGAATCGCAATCCGAGAATCGCCGGTTCGAATCCCCGTCTCACCAAACATGCTCGCCCTTTCACCCATAGGGGCGTTATAATTTTACGGTCAATCTCACTATTCGTTAGCAAAAGAGTAGCCCAAGAGTTGGTGGTGGGTGGTGGTGACCAGCTGCCTTCCCTCTAGTCTTACATTGCTAAATTAGGGACGGCTAGCGCTGATAGCCCTCGAGAAGCTTTGCGCGAAATTCAAAAAACACTAAATGCGCCATTCTCACCAATTAACTTGTTTTTTATGTGTTGAAAATATGGATAGCATATGTAAATACGCAGGGCCGTATGACGGGTGGACCAGAAGGAGAAGCTCTAACAGGTTCCCCAACTTAAAGAAATATTTTGTTTTACGCATTTTATTGGAGCAAATGTTATGATACTGCCTCAGCCCGCCAATGTATTTACGTGTTGCACGATAAAAAACACGTGTCACAGCTCCAGTTCGTGACTTGCAGGATACAAAGTCGTCGTCAACGGTTTTTTTATTGGATGACCCACTGCGAGAAAATTGTGTTGTCCTTTTAACAAATAACATCAATTATTCATTATGTGATTGTGAAACTTCTGAAATAGTTGGTATTTCTGGTAAATTTCGCTACAGTGATGTGTTCTCTGGACTTAAAATATTCATATTGCCTCACGTTTTCTCGCTGGCTCTTGTGTGCAATAAAACATTTCTCACAGAAAGAAATTCTGCCCTACTGAAACTGAATGTGGCGTTAAAAAGTTTGTAGTTTTTATAGAAACTTATATTCAGGTTTCTATTTACTGAATGGTTGCTCGAAACACACAATCTTTTAAGTTCGAATGAACGAGTTTTAATTTGTTTGGCATTTAAAGCCACGAGCTACCTCTTCTGGATCTATTGCTAAGGTTGTTTTGAATCAGCAGACAAGGATTGCCAACGTTTCTGGTGTAAGATATCTTACAGAACATTCTTAGAATCAGATCTCAAGTTACCGAGTGGGACAGTGGTAAACCTACAAACTTACAACGCTAAAATTTGGGGTTCGGTTTCCCGCTGTGGACACAACAGATAGCCCGCAAATAAACTAATCAAATCCACTCTTTGACGTCGCGGGTTGACCTTACGGTAGAACGTTTAAGGCTAAGACTGACGTTGCGTTCTAAGAGTGACAGTTAATCGCTTAGAGCGGATAGGGGGTGGAAAAGTTCTGCTCTCTGTCTGCCTTCCCTTTGTTCACTAGTTGAAAATTGGGATTTGCGGCAGATAGCTTTGACAGCGTCTCCACATATATGAAATACAAACACAATGCATTCTTTGACAGTCTGTTCCTTCCATGCTTCGAAATACAAGATCTTACGTTGTTATACAAACGGAAAAAGATACCACTACAATGTTAATAAATACTTCCAGACTATCATTTTCGTTTAAGATTGTTCTGAATCTCTCATAGCCTGTTGACGTAGGCCTGAGTCAAACATAGTCTTTTGAGGGTGGGTCCGAGTCTAGCATAATTTAATGGAGTACTTATGAGTCTATCATAGTCTATTTAGTCTGAGTCTGGTATATAGTGTGTTGAGGGTAGATCTGAATCTAGCATAATGTGTTGAGGGTATGTCTAAATCTAACATCGCAAAACGCAGGATTCCTTGAAGATAAATAAATGTCTACGTCTCCAACTTATCTTCAACAATAGTTATACTTTTGGTAAAATTTTATTATCATTAAATATTATATCCATTTTTAGTTTCTCTACACTACATTAGGTGTTTCCTACAGAAAGAAACGAAGGTAATGAAACTTTAAACAGAGCAAACAAACACAAAATAGGCTTTGTCTAAAACAAATATAAATAGTTTCACAAGTTTCGGACGTTGTGATATACTATTTCTAGAAATATTTCCTCCAACCTAGACTCATCTCAAGATCTTATTTTCTTAGATACTGCTTTTGGTATTTGTGACTTATTTCTATCGTTCCTATTACCTTCTCTAAGTTTGTTTTTTTTTTACTTTTTATTCTCTCCGTCGAGATAGTAAATCACAACGGTAGAACAGTATTAGATTCTACTTAGATAATTGTAAGCAACAAAATGTTCAACCGAGTTGCAAAGATGCAACACGCATTAAAAGAAAAACTTTTAATCGTGTAACATTAGCGAAACAAATTCGCTTTCAGCACGAAGTACGTATCTGTGTTCCCTTTAGTTGTATTACGTATCTGTGTTCCCTTTAGTTGTATTACGTATCTGTGTTCCCGAAACAAATTCACTTTCAGCACGAAGTACGTATCTGTGTTCCTTTAGTTGTATTACGCTATCATACCTCATGAAATTCAGGAAATGTTTATGAAATTATTACATTTAATATAACATAATATAATATTTTGTTTTAGTAATTAAATACTGTAGCATTTTGTAAAACAAGTGGGATATTTCTTTAAGTTAAAGGCGTTAAATTAGTTTAGTAACTTTTTTGTTTATGTTAACAAATGTATAAAATATGAATAAGAAACAAGAAAAGGTTTTTCATGATGTGTCAGTCAAGTTTGAAGTTGTTATGTATTCCTGTATCTATAATCTCAGTATAAGAACATTGCGGAAATCTATCAAAATCATCTAGAATTTTTCCTTTCTTGCTTGTTGTGTTTGAACATCACGAAACTAGCGTGCCAAGCATGTTTAGGCGTTCGACTCGTAATCCGAGGGTCGCGGGTTCGAATCCCGGTCGCACCAAACATGTTCGCCCTCCCAGCTATGGAGGTGTTATAATGTGACAGTCAATCCCACTATTCTTGGGTAAAAGAGTAGCCCAAGAGTAGGCGGTGGGTGGTGATGACTAGTTGCCTTCCCTCTAATCTTACACTGCTAAATTAGGGACGGCTAGCGCAGATAGCCCTCGAGTAGCTTTGCGCAAAATTAAAAAAAAACAAACAAACTAGCTATAATATATCAGATGAAATGCTGAAACAAAAACGGAAAAAAAAAGCGAAACTGATTTTTTTGTTATTCTAACGTTTCTAATATCCGGCTGATGATTAGCTACTACTTTGTTGAAGTTTCATATTACGTAACCTGTACGTAAAATTCATTAGAATCTAATCTAAACATAGTTCTTGCAGAATTAAGTTGAAAGTATATTTAACTCTTTTCAAAGCAAATACACTTGTCTGAGATCTCGCGCTTTTACCAATGTTCCTCTAATCATATCACTGTAGAAAAGAGAAAGAGTCAATATTTGGAATAACTAACGTCAAGTGAAGACAAGTCTTCCAAAAGAATAAAAGCCTATGCAAAGACAGAGATTCCCAATGCTGGATACAGAAAGAAAATCGATAATTTTGATCTTTGCTGATTAGAATGAAGCAGCCTTTAATAGAAAGACTGACAATTTTTTTCCTGCTGTTATGTGTATTAGAATCGAAACTAATGAGACCTGTCTTGTTTTCGGTCTCAATAGTCGTCGGTAAAAACATTGCTGTGACTTCTAGGAAAACATGACGTCCCTTCACTCGATCGTCTAAACTCTCGAGACTTGTAGAATAATCGATTCTGCATTTAAAAGGCTTCGTGTGTACAATGTCCTCGTCTTGGTGAAACTGGTTCTTTTGTCTGAGCACACTACTGGAGAATATTCATCTAGTGGGTATCTTTCATATTATCAACTTACATACGGGTATCCTCTCCAGCTAGACTAAACACACAGTCTTCGATACTTGTTACCCTCGCAATACCTAGAAAATATGTTCCTTTCACTTATCCTTCAGGCTTCTCTACTACATTTTAATAATGAAACTAGCAGTTTTGTTCGGGAACCATATATACATTCAATTACACAACCGCCTTCACACATGTGGTCAGCTTCCGCTCAGTAACCCTTTCTTTCTTTATGAACCTGATGATGACCGAAGAAGGTCGAAACTTTGTTCGTTCCTCTACGTAAAAAAAATGTCTCAACCCAAACCAGCCGTTTTTACATATATATATATTTTTCTCTACAAGTGGGTTTTCTCGTCATCACGGATTATATATAAAAAATAATACATGTAATCTGTCTTTTGGATGGAAAAATGGTTGGGAAGTTTGAGATTCTGAGAAAATGAGGAACGAAGGTTTACTCATTCGTCACGTTGTAGAACCTCTTCATATTACATTACTTCAATGGTTTCCCATTAGTCGCTCCAATCTCTTTTGAAACATATTTTTTGACACATTTGTTACATCAGTTCATTTATCGAGAGATAACTTTACGGTCTCGTACAAGAATGTAAGTACGCACAAACCCTTGAGTAAACATGTCAGTCTTGAGATCTTTGTGGCGGGATCGAATATTGAATATTTGAAGAAAGTAAGGGTATTATTATTTAAAAAAAAAAAGGAAGGAATTTATACCCATGCATATAATTACAAACTCAATGCATGCGGGTATGTTAATAGTTTTTTGTTTGTTTTTTACAAATTACAGGAAAAATTATATCGATAATTTAAAGCTTTAATGAGATATAAAAAAGAATCTGCTACATGATTTTAGTTTAAAGGGAACATTTGCATCAGAAATAAACCAAGGTAATATATTATTATTCAAATAAATGGCCACCAGTGTCTTTATCATTTAACGTTGTTTCATGCGAGAAAACTAAAAAAACAAAAATAAAACCTTTAATTTCCCTTAGACCCTACGATCAGAAACTTTATTTAAATCTATAACTCAGTTGTTTTTATTTCACAAGTTTTCTACCTCGGTAGCGAATCTAGCAGCATGTGAGTCCCTGATGTACGGTGTACAAATTGTTCGTTCTTAGTTAAAGAGCTGTCAGTGCAAACGCATACAAAATCAAATACTGAAGCACTACAGTTTCAAACATTAACGGAATGTGTGCGTATCCAAACAGTAATACTAAGAATGTAGAGCGTCCAAAAGTGCTTTGCAGGATCTACGCATGTTATGTATTACAGAGTAGTGAGTTTAAACTGGTTACACATTGTAGGCCAAAGTTCTAATATACATCTCTGTGGAATAAAACTTTGTTTTAAATAATATAAATGGAGTAACGTGGACTTTAATAGGCTGAAGTATCTTAACAGAGTTAGAACTAACCATACTCAGAGACTAAAAATATTGCTGGGTTCAAATGTGCCTCTTTAGCCTAATTGTATATTTCTGCTTTGTCCATATTGGTTAATCTCGGAGTTCTCGATTTTCTAATATATGAAGCAATAATTCAGTTTTCATTGTGTTAGACAAAGTTTGATAATATCTTAAAGTAGTTATAATTAATAGGCCCATTGAATTTAGGTCATTTTAAGATACCTAATGAAGTGACAATTAGCTTCAACGACAATATTTAGAGAAAATACAGAAAAATATTAAAACGTTTGTTCAGTACGTGGTCAGGACACTCGACTCTCAATCTTATGGTCATGGGATCAAATCCCGTCCCTCTACGTCCTTTCAGTCGCGGGAGAGATATAACGTAACGATCAATCTCACTATTCGTTGGTGAATTGTAAAACACAAGCAGATTTACGCGGATTTCAAAACGAATTTATTCGACAGAGGGCGTTTTTGTAATCATCTCGTTTAATTCTTTCATATTTTATTATTTTAATGCTTATAAAACATACGTTAACTCGTGAACAAAATTGACATTTACTGTACTTTTGCAGGTTTTAAAAATCGCTGTATCTAGGCTTGATCACAATTGTTCGGGCAATAAAGGATTTGTCTGTATTGTACATTCGAAACTCTCTGCTGTTTTGTTTTTCATCTCCTTTCTCGTATATTAGTATTTATTCTTATACATTTACGTATAATTAATTATTATGATCAAACCACACCAGTAAGTGTTTATGTCACAGCTCTTGGCTACTGAACCAAGGGGAATTCTCAACAGTGTTTTATTACTGATTCAGTTACAACAGTTGGAACCTCATGTGAGTAATGCTGTGTGTGTCATAATGTGATAATGGTTGCGTTCAAGCTGGCATGAACAGGAATTAATATTTATAATACTTTTAAAAAATGATTAAAAATACAATTGCCATGTTTATACGGGAAATTACAGGTATCATGTACCATTATACGTTTCTGGAACATATGATGCCCACGACGTATGCATTCCGGTCGCATTCACGCACTTCCCGCATCGTATAAACAAGGACGTATGTAATTAGGCTGTGAAAATATTGATAGCGTATGTATATGTGTTAACGTGCTTACACGTGCTGTACATTTTCCTACTCAGTGCCAGTAAAGTCGAACTGCGATGTTGGAAACCGTTCAACATATGTAGATATATTAATATATTGTTATACCTATATATGTGTACGTGTGGTTTACGTTTTCCATACCAGTAACCCCAAGTTGTGCTACGCCTTGAAAATATGATCAAGGTATGCCGTAAATGCGGTTGTTATTTGGGTTTTCTCTGGCGTGTACTCATTGCTTTAGGACGTTATTGTAGGTTGTTTTCGTTGTGAGGTCACTATACCCCTTTGATGTAGAAATAAGCTGTAGCTATGCTCGAAAACGATGCTGACTGCCACAACAGTGTTACAGTGTGAATAATACTGATTGCCACAACAGTGTTACAGTGTGAATAATACTGACTGCCACAACAGTGTTACAGTGTGAATAATACTGACTGCCACAACAGTGTTACAGTGTGAATAATACTGATTGCCACAACAGTGTTACAGTGTGAATAATTCTGACTGCCACAACAGTGTTACAGTGTGAATAATACTGATTGCCACAACAATGTTACAGTGTGAATAATACTGATTGCCACAACTGTGTTACAGTGTGAATAATACTGACTGCCACAACTGTGTTACAGTGTGAATAATACTGACTGCCACAACAGTGTTACAGTGTGAATAATACTGACTGCCACAACAGTGTTACAGTGTGAATAATACTGATTGCCACAACAATGTTACAGTGTGAATAATACTGATTGCCACAACTGTGTTACAGTGTGAATAATACTGACTGCCACAACAATGTTACAGTGTGAATAATACTGACTGCCACAACAGTGTTACAGTGTGAATAATACTGACTGCCACAACAGTGTTACAGTGTGAATAATACTGACTGCCACAACAGTGTTACAGTGTGAATAATTCTGACTGCCACAACAGTGTTACAGTGTGAATAATACTGACTGCCACAACAGTGTTACAGTGTGAATAATACTGATTGCCACAACAGTGTTACAGTGTGAATAATACTGATTGCCACAACAGTGTTACAGTGTGAATAATACTGATTGCCACAACAATGTTACAGTGTGAATAATACTGACTGCCACAACAGTGTTACAGTGTGAATAATACTGACTGCCACAACTGTGTTACAGTGTGAATAATACTGATTGCCACAACAATGTTACAGTGTGAATAATACTGATTGCCACAACAATGTTACAGTGTGAATAATACTGATTGCCACAACTGTGTTACAGTGTGAATAATACTGATTGCCACAACAATGTTACAGTGTGAATAATACTGACTGCCACAACAGTGTTACAGTGTGAATAATACTGATTGCCACAACTGTGTTACAGTGTGAATAATACTGATTGCCACAACAATGTTACAGTGTGAATAATACTGACTGCCACAACAGTGTTATAGTGTGAATAATACTGACTGCCACAACAATGTTACAGTGTGAATAATACTTACTGCCACAACAGTGTTACAGTGTGAATAATTCTGACTGCCACAACAGTGTTACAGTGTGAACAATACTGACTGCCACAACAATGTTACAGTGTGAATAATACTGACTGCCACAACAGTGTTACAGTGTGAATAATACTGATTGCCACAACAGTGTTACAGTGTGAATAATACTGATTGCCGCAACAATGTTACAGTGTGAATAATACTGATTGCCACAACAGTGTTACAGTGTGAATAATACTGATTGCCATAGCAATGTTACAGTGTGAATAATACTGATTGCCACAACAATGTTATAGTGTGAATAATACTGATTGCCACAACAATGTTATAGTGTGAATAATACTGACTGCCACAACAATAGTACGGTGTGAACAATATATAATAGGAATAGCTGGCCTTGAAAGACGTGAGAACGACGCAGTTGTAAACACTCGTGCTTTGCTACTGTAGGTTTCGAGTTCTAAATCACGAAGTTTACATTTCAAGTTTCAGAAATTGATTCCTTCTCCCACGTAAAATGCTTGATATGTAACTAGGAAGAAGATAAAACCCTATCTGAATTCACAGTTGAATCACTTTATATGTGTGTTTATTTATTTTGATTTAACACACACACTTGCCGTCTTTTTTATATCCTTTAAAATCAAAATAAGCTACAAGTGGGAGCAACATTACTGTTTCTAGACGGCCCCTTATATTTGTATTGTTATGTGTATGTGTTGTGTCTAGACTACTGATCATGACGTCTGAGATGAACGTTAGCTTGTGTTGACTTGACATTGGTAAAGAACACCTGACACTGGTTGGTCACTTTACAGCTACCGCTTGGGTTCTATCGAATCAGAAATGCTTAACATTCCTTTAGTATCTAAAAGGTAAAGAAGAATTCGACTTAGAACAAGTTCCTGTCAGGAGAAGAATAACTGATCTCAATGTCTGAATGGGAAATGTAAAAGAAAGATTCTTAACTAGTAATATTAAAGGTATCGTCAGTCTTTGTTTTTCTGCTACCACAAACACGTTCTAAAACGATGCGTCAAACCGAAACGGAGAAACACAATACTGTTCTTCAGTTTCTGCTAGTGACGTTGTTCTGACATATGCAGAGGCACTTCCGTTGGAAAACTGTCATCACGTGGAATGTGTATTGACAAGTTTCATGAAAACCAGGGAGCTGCGGAAAGCGGAAATACGAAATGATACTCCACATACACACTGTTCATATATCTATCTGCTCACTGAGGTTAATTAGGACTAGCGACGTTTAATCATTCACATCTTATGGTTTCTCTCAACACTGCGTACACTTGGAGATATATATTGAAAGTTTAGTCGAGATTTACTTATTTGGTTGTTTCTGTTGTTGGTTGTATGGTTGTTACATTGTTCTTTAGTTTTAATTCTAAATTAATGCGCAGTTCTAGACTTTGTTTGCCTTTGAAAATACACTGTCGACTGTTTCAAAAATTGCTTTAAAATATTGCACCGTCTCTGTGTTCTTGTTTTTCTGTTGGAAATTGACCTGAAAAGTGGGATGTCTGGGGTTTACAGCCTGAAATTCACAGGGAAACACAGAATTTTTATTGACTTTAGCTCGTTCCCGATTGGTTTAATTACCAATTACGTGTAAATGTAATGATGCTAACTGGTACGGTCAGTTCCAGAGATACTGACCACAGAACATACGACAGAGTTTTATATAAATAAAATGTTGTTTGGAAACTTTAGTTGTTAGTTTCGGTCTCTGTGTGTCGCTTTTGTGTCATTCATTCACTTGGGTGTGTTTGTGTCTTCACAAATACTGCTTTTTAAGTACGCATGCGCACTTCGTTTCAAAGGATCTAAATAAAAGAGAAATTTAAATATACTTTAGTAAACATTTTGTGCAACAACAACACATTAAAAGCTTTGAATAGGCCTAACGTCAGATCGCGGGCAGCATTACAGTGTTAATTTATCTCTTTATTGAATGTAAGCCGTATTAATAAAGGCTTAACTAATGTTAGACCTAAAACAAGTGGACTCGTAGATTTCGGTGTCTGTCATTAGAATTCAGATTATAATTAGCATTATTCTAGAAATTATCTGCTTGAAGAATTACTGCGGGGATAAAGACATTGATTTGAACAGCATGTTCATTTTGAGTGTCAAGATGACTCGCAATTATGGTGGACTTGGAAGAGAAGACATTTTATTAGTTTCACATTTTAATGGCTTGTTCTCGAGTAGCGTGTTTGCTTCTCAGTGACATACATTACAACATATATCCAACTTACCTCAGTATTGTAAATAGTCTTTTTTCCTGATTCATAAGAATCTCTTTGTTTTCTGTGCGTGTGTTTGTGTTTCTGAAATTCACTCAAAGCTACACAAGGGCTA
Source organism: Tachypleus tridentatus (assembly GCF_004210375.1). Classification (NCBI taxonomy): domain Eukaryota; kingdom Metazoa; phylum Arthropoda; class Merostomata; order Xiphosura; family Limulidae; genus Tachypleus; species Tachypleus tridentatus. The sequence goes on along the minus strand of NC_134837.1, from coordinate 255,675,383 downwards.
TCTGCGCTAGCCAGAAGAGACGGAAGGCAGCTAGTCATCGCCACACACCGTCAACATTTGATATACGTTTTGACCAATAAATAGTGAGATTAGTCATGATATTATAACACCCCAACGACTGAAAGGGGGAGCATGTTCGTTGAGGGGGATTCAAGTCTAGACCCTCAGATTTCAAGTCTTAACCATCAGAACATGCCAAGTCCCACGCCCCTACGATTGGTGGTCTTATTCAATGTATAGTTTATCTGATTTTCATGTGTCATTGATATAAAATGCTATGCGAAATTGTGTACAATGGAATGTAACATGTCACTAAAGAGTAAAGTGACATCTGTATTATTTTGCTTTTATTTAATAGCAGGCTAATTAACGATAAGAAACTCCTTGAATGGTATATGAAATATACCAGGTGTTTCTTTTCATTTATATTAGGTTTTAGAAATTGTTCATAATTCCGTGCGTTCGGGCACGCACGTACCTTTGGCATTTATAGTAAGAGCAGTTTTAGAATTATTTTATCTTGTTAGTGTCCTAGTTACACATTGTAATAGGTCCTTCCCCTTTGGAAATGCTGAATTTTTTCCACGAAATATCACATAATTTCTCTAGGGAGGTTAAGCATACCTGGAGGTTATGTTCTTTCATTTTGTTACTGAACAAATAACGTCGGTCATTGCGTAGGTCTGTACTTAAGAAAGTTTTATTTGTTCTTTAGTTTCTTATAGCAAAGCCACATCGGGCTATCTGCTGAGTTCACCGAGGGGAATCGAACACCTTATTTTAGCGTTGTAAATCCGGAGACATACCGATGTACTAGAGGGGGGCTACTTAAGAAAGAAACAAACCTTTTCCACTCGTACATTTGAGTTGTGTTACTTTGAGTAAATATTGATGTTCACTATGCTTCTACGTCAGTCAAAAGTCAAGAATTCAGGTTAACTCCTGCCGTTCCTCTTGTTATTACTGTTACTTTCCTCACCTGTAAAGTAATCAGTGTGCCTGAGAATTCCTCACATGTAAGAGAAAACATCTAGCTGTGTAAAACTTGCGAGGAAAACAGCGATAACAAAATATATACGTTTGAAAATATCAAACTTTACGAGAAAAATTAGTAAAATAATAACATCCAAATCTGGTTGTATTCTCACAATGTTGAAGAGAAACAAATGTTATTAAATATTTCTCATTTGTCATGTTAACATGAAAATTAAAAGTTTCGAATCTGTTTCATTCCACGTGAGATTATTTCCGGGTTAGAGGTTTTAATACTTTAATACCAATTTATGCAAGATGGAAGAAAAACTTACGTCCAACCACAACTATCCACTATTGCTGATGAAGATATGCCTAGTGTGTTTTTTTTCTCTTATAGCAAAGCCACTTGGGGCTATATGCTGAGCCCACCGAGTGGAATCGAACGCCTGATTTTAGCGTTCTAAATCCGGAGACTTACCGATGTACTAGCGGGGGGCTGAGATATGCCTAGATTCGTACATTTTGTCCACTGTTAATGTAAGGAATCAAATTAGGTTTTCTTATCATTAGAACATAGCCTTCTGTAAAAAAAATTAAAAAAAATCTCTTTAAAGCAATTAATTCATTCGGAAGCTAGTACCTAGTTCCCACTTATATTTGAAAAGGGCGTAAATTTTGGAAAGCACGTAACAAGAGTGGTTTTACACATAATTAGATAAAGTTCTCTTTACCCTAACTAATGTATCACAGTCATGTTATTTAGTCATGTTATCAACCAGGTTAAAATATTTTTCACGTGATTAAATTAACAACTAAAAATTCAGTAGTTTTCTAAAAAGTTGTGATTGATTAATTTATTTTACTTTAATTAATGTTTAAATAGGAACCTTTTTTTTTTTTGGTGATTGCCAGTCAAATCAAAGAAAAATAGCTAATACGTAATGTATGGATGTACTTCGTTAAAAATTAAACGACTTTCAAAGTATAATATATCAACCAGCCTTTCTACACACAAATGACAACCAATTGTAAACATTAATCAAAATAATAAGAAACTCACTTCCTAATCAAACCAAGAAAATTTCTGGTACGAATTATTTTCTTTCAGCAGAAGCACTCGATCTAAGGAACTAATCAGTTACCAATAGTCCCGGCATGGCCAGTTGGTTAGGGCACACGACTCGTAATCTGAAGGTCGATGGTTCGAATCCTCGTCACACCAAACATGCTCGCCCTTTCAGTCGTAGGGGCGTTATAATTTGACGGTCAATTCCAGTATTCGTTGGTAAAAGAGTAGCCCAAGAGCAGGTGGTGGGTAGTGATCATTAACTGCTTTTCCTCTTGACTTACAGCGCTAAATTAGAGATGGCTAGCGCAGATAACCCTTTCATAGCTTCGTGCGAAATTCAAAAACAAAACAAACAATTTGCAAGTGATAATTGATATTATTAGTATTACAAGCAACAGGCCCGGCATGGCCAAACGTGTTAAGGCGTGCGACTCGTAATCTGAGGGTCGCGGGTTCGCATCCCCAACCCGCCAAACATGCTCGCCCTTTCAGCCGTGGGGGTGTTATAATGTGACGGTCAATCCCACTGTTCGTTGGTAAAAGAGTAACCCAAGAGTTGGCGGTTGGTGGTAATGACGAGCTGCCTTCCCTCTAGTCTTACACTGCTAAATTAGGGACGGCTAGCACAGATAGCCCTCTAGTAGCTATGTGCGAAATTAAAAAAACAAACAAACATTACAAGAAACAATAAAACCAGTCCGAGCCGACTTGTCGTAACTTATCTCTTTCGCAATTATACTTTGTCAAACGTTGTGCTTATTTGCATGACTAAAACTTTTAGAGAATATTCTTAATTATTTAAAGTGTCTACTAAGTTGTTTTATCACCTTGGTTGAATTCGAATAGAATTTTTAACCTAAATAGTATCTTATTAACATGCCTAAAAGGTAAGGTAAGAGACCCCAAGAAAGTTCGACATGGCCACGTGGTTAGAGTGCTCAACTCAGTCTGTGGGTCGCAGGTTCGAATCCCGTCCCACCAGACATGCTTTCCCCTTTTACCCGTGGGGCGTTATAAAGTACAATCAATTCCACTCTTCGTTGGTAAACAATGCCTCAAGAAATGGCGGTAGGTGGTGTTGACTAGTTGCCTTTTCTCTAGTTTTACACTGCTAAATTAGTGACTGCTAGCACAGATCGCTCTTGTGTGTGGCTTTGCGCGAAATTCAAACCTAACCAAACCAAACTGAAGACCCCTAGAATTAATATGCTGATATCTCTAATATCCAAGTATCGATCAAAGTGAAAACAACACACCAACAGTTACCGACGCCACAAGGTCTTTATTCCGATATGTTTAAAAAGCTGAACAGGATTGACTATTATTTATATAAAACACATCAGCTAAATATGCGGACCGTATTCAACAGAACTGAATCTAGAACTTCGGTCTTTACTATCTGCAGCTCAGCACGTCAACCACTTCGCTCGTGAAAATGTAAACAAATTACTCATGATTTCTTTTACATATGGGTAGTTTATTGCCCGTCAGTGGTTTTGTGGATATTCACGACTTACATTACAACGCCAAAACACATGTTTTTGTTACTCATGGTGGGCACAGACGCAGGTAGACTGTTGTATAGCTTTGTGATCTACTACAAACAAACAGGGTAATTTATCTGCATGAATATTTAATATTTTCAATATCTAGTTTTTATTCGAATATTTTGACAATAAACAAAACAAAGAATTGGAAAGTGGAATATATAAAGTTAGACAGAAAAAAAATAAAGTAAACCAGTCAGAGCTAATTACCTTTTCCTTCCAAGCATGCCAGAACCAATTAAATGTGTTTTTCTCCCTTCCAGTCGAAAGCTATTGTACCTAATTATCCGTATTTCGTCCACCCGATTTTCTATTTACCTAAGGAGCTAACGTTATTCTAATTAATTAATGTTTGTTGTATGTGCATGTGTTTTTTTATCTCAAACACGAATATTTTTATTTTTCCGTTTAGTTGTTATTAGGAACAAAATGACAATAATAGCTGATGACTCTTTGTCTTATCCATAATTTTAGGTTTCTCAAGGAGGTTTTATCAGAGCAGTATTGAATAACAACATAAGGGTTAACAATCTGCTTTCTTACGTAAGTTATCTGATTCTTACAAGCCAATGACGCCCTGCAGATAACCTTGAATTAGTGGAAGTTTTTAGTTATATTAGAAAAATATGAATCTCAGATTTTCAACAGTGAATATTATCAACTGGTACATTTAAATTATACTTGTGTTTTTGCCTTTGCTTGAGAATATGCGAGTCAGTAACATACAGTATATGACTCGATGTAAGATTTTTCGGGCTCACACTTCTTCTGACATCTTGAATGCAAGATGGAAAAAAACATGTATTCCAATTTGGGTTTTTACGGACTAGCCATCTCTAGTGACATCTTCTTGAATACATTTATGGCAAATACGTTTTTTTTATGGATTAATCAGGTCTTTTTAATTTCGCGCAAAGCTACACGAGGGCTATCTGCGCTAGCCGTCCCTAATTTAGCAGTGTAAGACTAAAGGGAAGGCAGCTAGTCATCACCGTCCACCGTCAACTCTTGGACTACTCTTTTACCAACGAATACTGGGATTGACCGTTACATTATAACGCCCCGACGGCTGAAAAAAGCGAACATGTTTGGTACGACGGGGATTGGAACCCGCGACCCTCTCAGATTACGAGTCGAACGCCTTAACCCACCTGGCCATGCCGGGCCTAATCAGGTCTCTGGTGACTCTTGAGAATACATATAGGAAGTATATTTTCTGATCTAAGTCTGTATTGGCTAGCCATTTCTAGAAACACATGATAGAGTGACATGATATAAATTAATCTAAGAGTGACATGATATAAATTAATCCAAGAGTGACATGATATAAATTAATCTAATAGTGACATGATATAAATTAATCCAGGAGTGACATGATATAAATTAATCCAAGAGTGACATGATATAAAGTAATCCAAGAGTGACATGATATAAATTAATCCAAGAGTGACATGATATAAAGTAATCCAAGAGTGACATGATATAAATTAATCCAGAAGTGACATGATATAAATTAATCCAGGAGTGACATGATATAAATTAATCCAAGAGTGACATGATATAAATTAATCCAAGAGTGACATGATATAAAGTAATCCAAGAGTGATATGATATAAATTAATCCAAGAGTGACATGATATAAATTAATCCAGGAGTGACATGATATAAATTAATCCAGGAGTGACATGATATAAATTAATCCAAGAGTGACATGATATAAATTAATCCAAGAGTGACATGATATAAATTAATCCAAGAGTGACATGATATAAATTAATCCAAGAGTGACATGGTTTAAACTGCTATTAATTTTATCATGACATAATTTCACACACATATTATTTTAATGCTTATATAGAACAACCCCTCCCGTAACAAATAAATGAAATAATTAAATATCCATGAAAATGTCTAGATTAACCCTCTTAACCTGCGAATTTTTTTTTTCAGTAGTATTATAACCATCAATATTTAACTATAGTTCATTAAAATGTCCACCTTTTGGTATCGACCTGAAAACACTTAATTACTAACACACTGAAAGAACGGCTGAGAGAAATGTGAAGACCAGAAACGTCTTACGTGTTACAGACAGTGTGGCGGTTCAGTAGGTGTTACAGACAGAATGGAGGTTCAGTAGGTGTTACAGACAGTATGGCGGTTCAGTAGGTGTTACAGACAATACGGCGGTTCAGTAGGTGTTACAGACAGTATGGCGGTTCAGTAGGTGTTACAAACAGTAAGGCGGTTCAGTAGGTGTTACAGACAGAATGGAGGTTCAGTAGGTGTTACAGACAGAACGGAGGTTTAGTAGGTGTTACAGACAATACGGCGGTTCAGTAGGTGTTACAGACAGTATGGCGGTTCAGTAGGTGTTACAGACAGTATGGCGGTTCAGTAGGTGTTACAGACAGTATGGCGGTTCAGTAGGTGTTACAAACAGTAAGGCGGTTCAGTAGGTGTTACAGACAGAATGGAGGTTCAGTAGGTGTTACAGACAGTAAGGCGGTTCAGTAGGTGTTACAGACAGAATGGAGGTTCAGTAGGTGTTACAGACAATATGGCGGTTCAGTAGGTGTTACAGACAGTACAGCGGTTCAGTAGGTGTTACAGACAGAATGGAGGTTCAGTAGGTGTTACAAACAGTAAGGCAGTTCAGTAGGTGTCACAAACAGTAAGGCGGTTCAGTAGGTGTTACAGACAGAATGGAGGTTTAGTAGGTGTTACAGACAGAATGGAGGTTCAGTAGGTGTTACAGACAATATGGCAGTTCAGTAGGTGTTACAGACAGTACGGCGGTTCAATAGGTGTTACAGACAGTACGGCGGTTCAGTAGGTGTTACAGACAGTACGGCGGTTCAGTAGGTGTTACAGACAGTACGGCGGTTCAGTAGGTGTTACAGACAGAATGGAGGTTCAGTAGTTGTTACAAACAGTAAGGCGGTTCAGTAGGTGTTACAGACAGAATGGAGGTTTAGTAGGTGTTACAGACAGTAAGGCGATTCTATTTGCTTTGATTTTTTTTTAAAATCATGAATAATTTAAGAAATCAAAAATTTTTTGTTGGTTAAGAAGTTTGTATGAGCGATGTTTACAAAGATTATCCTCCTGTGGTCTTCTTTGTTGTTTCTCAGTTATGAGAGTTACCACTTTCACCAGCAATGTATTTCATCAAATACAAAGATGTGGCTAAATACATTCTGCCCACTGCTGATACAGGGGTAGATATACGGATTTACAACGCTAAAAACAGGAATTCGATTTCCCTCGGTTGACTCAGCAGATAGCCCGATGTGGCATTGTTATAACAAAACACAACACACATACAGATACGTTCTGTATTTTACGATCTATAAGTTTGGATGGATATAGATGCGTTTTAGACAGTTGTTGTTTTACGTTTTGCAATATTAATTTAAACTTTTCTTATGAATATTTTTGTTCGAACGTATAACCCAAAGCAGTTTCTAAGATCAGTCTTATAAGTTTTAGCAGCTGAAGTTAGATTTGGTGATTCGGATTAACACACTCAGTACTAGAAATTCGATAACACATTCATCATTGTTGCCATAGAAACATATGCATTCCTGATATCAGACTACTGAGCACCTCCATGTCTCCTAAGGACTGAGTTAGAATTAAAACTTATTCTTCAGTTGGATCTTGGACTTAATACATAGTTTTGTAAGGACTTTTACAGGATGTCAAACGATTCGACGAAGAAACTGCCGCGACGTTTCAAAGCGTTTCAAATATTCAGTAGGTTTGATTGTTTGTTTGTTTGTTTGTTTAATTTTGCGCATAGCTACACGAGGGCTATCTGCGCTAGCCGTCCCTAATTTAGCCAACTCTTAGACTACTCTTTTACCAACGAATAGTGGGAGGAATTGACAGTCAAATTATGACGCCCCCACAGCTGAGAGAGCGAACACGTTTGGTGTGATATGGGGATTCGAACCTGTAACTCTCAGGTTACGAGTCGAGTGCCTTCACCACCTGACCATGCCGAGCCAATATTGACTAATGAATGGTCCGATAGTTTACTTTCTCTGATTTTATTTACTTAATCTGAGGAAAACTAAAATGTGAAAGAGACGTTAACTTTGGTGATATACGAGAGAAAGAAAGCAACTGGTCATCACCACCTACCGCCAACTCTTGGGCTATTCTTTTACCAACGAAGAGTGGGATTGATCGTAACATTATAACTTGCCCACAGTTCAGAAGGCGGGCATGTTTGATGACGAGTATTCGAACTCGTGACCCTCACGAGTCGAGCGTTCAAGTCATCAGGCCATACCAAGTCTAAACATTACATGTATTTCATTCCTTTGGGAAGCGTAAATACTAGAATATAAAAGGGCTTACTGATTTTACGTGTTGCCGCTGTGATAGACCATAAGTCCGTTACTGGCCGTTTTATGAAAGAGAAGTGGACATCAAGCACGATTACATATCTCAGACTACAGCTCCTTGTACCTTGGAAGACCCTACACCGTGACGACCACCAAGATATAAACAAAACAAACATTCCGCTAAAAACTCGAAGTGTCTGAATTTATTTAACAAGTTCTACTTTATTTGACATTCATAGAATGGAAGTAGAGGGCACAGCTTGTTTGAGGAATAAGGGAACGTTGCTCAGTTAGCATCCACTGATATTATTATGTTCCTCAGTTATTGCACCACAAACATGTCATGAAACGTTCATCTGAACTACATCGCTGAAAACATCTAACGTGCGTTCGTTTCATGTTTTTTAATGAGTGACATTTTCATTTTGTTCATGAAGTCCTTGAAGGGTCTCTTCATCCGTGTAAGTTAACATCGAGCAAACCCGCACGCGGAACAAGTTAATTATCAAATGGAATTTCTACAATGATGTTACTTCTTCTGCTTTAACCAGAGAAGATCTCCATACGACAATCTTGCTTGATTTTTACTACCCTTTCTATAACCTTTTAATCTCATTACTTAAGCAATGCAGTAATTTTCTAACTCAATTATTTCGAATGGAATACTTTTTTTTTTTAGCTACTGCAATAATAATAATAGTTACAATGTTTTTCTTTCTTAAAACAACTGTAACTCCCATACAGACACACAGACGTCTCTATGCCATCCTGATATTTCACTAATACAAAAATATCAACCTCTTTCCTTGTATTGAAGAGTCATACTTTAGAACATGAGTGTAGAGTCAACTGGGTGATGCACATAATGAAAACAAAATTCAAATTATTGTTTGTCATATATTTAAATGCGTAAAAATACTTGCAATTTTAACCTCTGTATTCTTGCAGGAAACAGTTTTATATACATGTTTTAAGTAAACATATCTCTCTCTTTCACCCCCACACGTCGCCAAGTAGTGAGTTTGTTTTGAATTTCACTCAAAGCTACACGAGTCTCTAGCCGTCCCTAATTTAGCAGTGGAAGACTAGAGGGAAGGCAGCTAGTCGTCACCATCCATCGCTAACTCTTAGGCTACTCGTTTACCACCAAATAGTGGGATTGACAGCAACATTATAACGCACTCACGGCTGAAAGGGCGAGCAAATTTGGTGTGACGGGGATTCGAACCCGCGACCCTAAGATTACGAGTCGAGTGCCTCAACCACCTGGCCATGCCATGTCTCCCAGCGGTAAGTGGTCCCGGGTTATAAATTCGATAATTTCCAGAATTCAATTGATTTTTAGTAAGAAAAAAAAAACTGTTCATTATAATCTGATAATTAATTTGTTTGAAAATAAGTAGTGCGCTTTGTACGTTTTTATTTTTATTTTAAATACAGAGAAAGGATTTATTTTATTAACTTAAGAAGTTTGATTTCCTGTACTTTCTAATCGTTGGCGAAATGAAATAATATTATTTACTTACCATCTTTTATTTGTATGGATAATTGTTCATCCGAGCACAAAATATTACCATCAAATACATCATAATCAATCCATTTCCGCTTTCGCTGTAGTTTACGAATGTTTCGATCGGTCAGTCTTCTTGACACAGAAAACTGTGCATTTGTACACAGTTATCTGATTCAAAACAGTTTTAAAACGTATGATATGGCCAGTATATACTGCTAGTGTTTTATATCGTCATGAATGGGTAAAGTGCGTGCATTCATGTTCGTATTTCACGATTGTCGTTTATTAAAGTTTCCAACCTTCTCGTGTGACTGTTTTAACCCTCGAATTGTCGTATTGCATCGTATTAGTGTTTTACGTTTTCTACCTGTCAAAACACTTAGTGTCAGTAATTGAACAAAATAGGTAACTGTTTCTGTGTCAAATGTAGAAGAAACAACCATTTATAACTAGGATAAAATGTAGTGCAAGATTATTAATATGTTGTTTTCATGTGTGTACTTTATAGGTTATTATGTAACCAATAAAGACACTAGTAACATAAATAGTTTAGAAAACTGTGTTTTAAAAAGTCTGATTGGTCCGTTGGGTCCTACCAAAAACTAAAGAGTATTTTTCACTGCAAATGTCGTATTTGTGATGGATCTTATGAAAAGAAAATTATACACATGCATCCCGCCATCTCTCGTATTGTTTTTATACTAGTAAGTGGTCGATTTAAGATCAGAGCCGAACTTATAATTTATGTACGATATATATCACATATACAATTGTTATAAAATACAAATATATACATTTTCTGAGATTTCGTATTTCCTGCTGTATTTATACAGTGTTAATAGTAAGATTATACGCATACATCTATGTATTTCGAACACAAATATCTTGGCAAATATTGTTTTATATAAGAGACAAGACTGTATGAAGGTCAGTAGATTATGTTATTGTGCTTGGCACTGGAAAAAGAAATTAAATATGATATATTTCCGAGCAATGTCTAAATGTTTATGAAAGTAAAAGTAAATATTATCTGGATTTTTCTTCTCTTAACGTGTATTCAAAACAAGATGTGCTTCACTGATGATCTATAGAAAAATTACCTAACCATTCTTAACACGTGAGGTTAATTTTCATTTTTGAAAGGCATCGTGGCCATTCTATTGAGTCAAATATACTTGATATTTCCATGAAAGAGAAATATCTGGTTCAAATATGTGGATGTAGTAGTGCATCTATTAATTAGCAGAGCTGTGTCGAAACTTGGAGATCTGTCAGACATACACACTCTCAGTTAAGTTCGGAGCGCGCCGTGGCCAAGTGGTTATCGCGCTTAAAGTGTAATCTAAGTGTTCCGGGTTCGAATCTTCCCCCACCAAATATGATCGCTCTTTCAACAGTGGGAGCATTACAATGTGACGGTCGATTCCAATATTTATTGGTGAAAGAGTAGCTCAAGAGTTGGTGGAGATGATTAACTGGCTTCTCTTTAGTCTTACACTACTAAATTAGGGATGGCTAGCGCAGATAGCTCACGTCTGGTTTTGCGAGAATTCCAAAAACAAACAAATAAACAATTTGAGTTGATATATTCGTCTAATCTGAAAATGTGTGTCCACTGTTGTGAAGTCAAATGCTGTACTTCTTCCACCGTCAGATTTCAAAGCATTATGTATGTAGTTAAAATATGTATTTTTGTCATTATATGCGTTTGAAACCAAGTTATAAAACGTCGTCTTTTTTCATTTTACAATAATTTGAACGAGCTGACAAAAGAAGCCAGAGTAGAATTTGTTTTGTAATATTTTTAAACCATTTTGTCTGCCTATGATCGCTGAAGATAAATAATAATAAAAGTTAAATTATACAAATCCCATTAAAACAATTACAGTTTGATGGAGATTTTATTCGTGTGTTTTTGTATTGTAAACTTAAACAAATAACTATTAACATCAAGTTTTGTTTTTTGGTGAAAAGAATGTTCTGACTGTTTTTTTTTTAATCCCAGAAAACCTTTTTTATACGAACAAAATAAATTACATTCGCTTGTAATCATTTCTTGAAGCTTACGTATATTTTGGTTTGGTTTGTTTTGAATTTCGCGCAAACCTACACTAGGGCTATCTGCGATAGCCGTCCCTAATTTAGCAGTGTAAGACTAGAGGGAAGTCAGCTAGTCATCACCATCCATCGCCAACTCTTGGGCTACTCTTTTACCAACGAATAGTGAGATTGAACGTAACATTATAAAGCCCCCACGGCTGAAAGAGGGAGCGTGATTGGTGTTACGTGTATTTGAACCCGTCACTTTTAGACTGCGAGTCGAGTGCCTAAACACCTGGCTATGCCGAGCCAATAGTACCTATATGTCACATTATTTGGTGCAAAGTTACTATGACGGTGGTAACTTCTAACCGGCGGGTTTCTTATACAAAATTGGGGATTGCTATACGTAAGTCTTAGGATTATCTGTCTTTGACGTTTAAACGCTGTTACATAACGTGTTTTTCGGATTGAAAATACCAGCAGGAATTAGGTATATTTTTGTAAGTTCTAAATGCGAATAAAAAGTTATTCATTGTTACTTCTGTGTCTGAGTCAAGCCATACAAAATAGTGTTATACATTTGTAGGTTTGTTTGTTGTAGACCACAAAGACACGTAATGGGCTATTTTTGCTGTGCTCAACACGGGTGTTGAAATTTGAATTTTAACTTTATAAACCATCATAACTGTCGCCGACTCACTGGGAGACATATGTTCGTTATAACAGGAATAATGTAGATACGTATAATTCTTATATATTTTCATATAGTAATAATAGTCTATTAGGCCGAGACGAGATTAAATGATTAGCATACATAGACTTTGAATTCGAAAGTTCAAGGTTCGCATTCCATTATCGCAAAAAAGGCGTTCAACACTTAAGGATTTTGAGTGCGCTATAAGTGTGGCAGTCAGATCCCATTATTAAAATCAAATAAGAGGACCCTAAGAATTAAAAGGACCCGCTGTTTAATACCAGTCTTCCGTGTATGTCTATCATGTTAAAATCTAACTTTGTGATAAAAATCTGAAAAGAAAAAAAAAATCCAGGAATTTCTTTCAGAGCGAGAAGAACAAAAATAACAATAACTCATGTCAGTAATTTCAGTCCCGACTGAATTCCCTTTGCTTACCTGTATATAAACATTCATTTCATTCAACGCATCTAAACCTGGCATGAATTCAATTTTTCGACAAATTCTTGAAGTCCAGATCAAATGGGCCACAAATATTCTTGTCATGCGGACGATGTAAAAGTAATTTAAAAAACGGAAGATTTTTACGATTTGGTGGAAACATGCACGAGACGTTACACTTTTTCCCTTTATTCCAAGAAAATCAGCAAACAATGTCCACATATGTAGCACGCGCGAGAGATATGGTGTTAAATACATACTATGCTTCTGACTCCAAAATGAGATCTGTCCAAATCCAAATCTGAGCCTTACTGTAGTTCCCAATTCCATGTGTTTCTAGATTTCTAATCCAAAAGTAAGCTTTATCATTGGAACTATTTCTACTTGCATATAAGTGTTTGATCCAATCTATAGCTTTATCTCAAACTAAATCTATTTCATCCTAGGTGTCTCATCTAACATCTGGATTTTATTGTGCTAGTTAATTCCATCATTTCAAAAGTGGCACCTTATTCAAATTTGGGGCCTGGGACATGGCTTGGTCGTTAGGGCGCTCGACTCCAAACATGAAGGTCGCGAATTCGAATATCCGTTGCTGAACGTGCTTGTTCTATACGATTGCTTATTAGATCAGCACCTCTGGTGTAAAAAAGCCTTGCTTACATAAACACCTACCGACACCAACTTAGTTACGGGAAAAAATTCCAAGTAAAATTTATTATGCCATCTATTTCCATCTGTTTCTAGGTGTTTAGTCCTAACTGAGCTTCATTTATCGCGCCATCTGTTGTTAGGGTTTGGATTCAAACTGGGACTTTATCATGTCAGCTATTTCCACCTGTTTCTAGGTTTTAGTCCTAACTGAGCTTCATCTAACGCGCCATCTGCTGTTAGGGTTTGGATTCAAACTGGGACTTTATCATGTCAGCTTTATCCATTTGTTTCAAATCCGATCTTAAGTTCATCATCCTAGTTATTTTAATTTTTTTCTAAATAAACCATTTTGAAAATAAATGAATTGAAATTTAAAAAGTTTAAGTATCGAAAAAAAAACGAATGACAAAAAATCTATTTTCATTAAGACATGAATTTTTTTAGCCTGAGCTTGAATTTGTTTAGTATTAATAGGATCCTAAACCCACGTGCATAGTTGATGAAGGAAATTAACATAATTATTTTGGAAAAGATAACTAACTGGCAACTTACTACATCTTAAGAAAGGTTTCAAGATATAGACGATTTATTCGACGTTTGATTATGCTATTTTTTCAGCGTAATTCACTAGTTTTATTCTAATATATCGAACCAGTAACAGTATATACACGTCTATAATTTTCGATTGAATTACGGTACAGGTTTTAAATGTCTACATTACTTTGTAGCCAAGTGTCGAATATTTAGGCTTAGATATATGAACGCATAGAAATATCAAACTAAACGGAATAACTTTAGTTGTATATTATTTGCATTCTCAGAGATGGTAAACAGTTACATTTCGTACGAGACATTAACTGAAACTATAAAACATTTCTCAGCGTTGTATGTGTTGATACTTTATGATTGTTATGCAAAATCAGTACAGTCACGGCTACCAATGAAGATGTTCAAGCGCCTAGCTACTTTTTACTACACGAAAAACATATTAAGTTCTAATAACGTGCTTTATTTACATACAAAAATTCGTAAAGAGTTTTCTCTGCGCTAGCTGATAAACTGATATAGTTGAATAAAGGTAGCAAGTCAACAGCACTCATCGCTAAACTTTGGACCACTGTACTCGAATAGTGGAGTTTATAAAGTCACAACCACGGTCTTAAAGTTTTGTAGCGACGGGATGCAAACCACGGATCCTGCCACAGTGAATATGGTAACACTAGTCCCACTTTCGTACTAAATCAGACAATGACAGGACTTCAGTAAAAATATTAATTTACATCTGATATTATACGATTAAAATACATTACCGAAACTTGCACATTACAACTCAAAGGGCCCGGCATGGCCAAGCGCGTAAGGCGTGCGACTCGTAATCCGAGGGTCGCGGGTTCGCGCCCGCGTCACGCTAAACATGCTCGCTCTCCCAGCCGTGGGGGCGTTATAATGTGACGGTCAATCCCACTTTTCGTTGGTAAAAGAGTAGCCCAAGAGTTGGCGGTGGGTGGTGATGACTAGCTGCCTTCCCTCTAGTCTTACACTGCTAAATTAGGGACGGCTAGCACAGATAGCCCTCGAGTAGCTTTGTGCGAAATTCCAAGAAAACAAACAAAACAATACAACTCAAAGATACGTAATACCTTAGTAATGACATGACCTGGTGGTTAAGGCGTTCGGTTGTTAACCTGCTGGTCGCTTCACATCCCTTCCTGAAACATGTTTCCCTTTCAACCAGGGGGGTGTTATAATGTGACACTCAATCCCACTTTTCGTTGGTAAAAGAGTAGCCCAAGAGTTGGTGGGTGGTGTTGACTAGCTGCCTTCCCTCTAGCTTGTCACTTCGAAATTAACGATGGCTAATTGGGATAAATACGGAGTGTTTTATGAACGTGTGAAACGTATTTAATTTCAAAAGTTTCGTTTTTACATATATGTAAATGAGTTGCATGCGCATGCGTTTTATTATACCATTCTGAACGTTCTCTTTACACGTGAAAAAATTAAAAAGAAGTTTTATAATAAAAAGAAAGAGGGCGTTGAAACTTTCTTATAAATTTGTTTTGTTTCATTTATTTTAATGAAGACGTTGTAAGCCTTCTATATTTTGTTACTGTTTCACTCGTTAAACTGAAATGACCATGTTAAAAGGTCAATTTGATCTCAGAACAAACAGAAGTTAGTCCTAAAACGTAATCATTTTGTATATAGAAATTACGAGTCACAAAATTAAAGGAAAAATGGAAATTACGAGTCACAAAATTAAAGGAAAAAATGGAAACTACGAGTCACAAAATTAAAGGAAAAATGGAAATTACGAATCACAAAATTAAAGGAAAAAGGAAATTACGAGTCACAAAATTAAAGGAAAAATGGAAATTACGAATCACAAAATTAAAGGAAAAAGGAAATTACGAGTCACAAAATTAAAGGAGAAATGGATTATTAAGTTAACATCCAACGTTAAAATCTGAAAGCTCTTTATATAGTGCATTTGTTTCTAATTAAGAAACATATAGATATTTTTAGGGTTTTAAAGGAATCTATTCTAATGACACAAAAGGTGTTATTAACCTTTGAAGGTTTTGTACTGTATGCCTCTTAACCACATAAAAGTGAGACAAATGCAGTAGGCAGACATGTGACACCTTTTGGTATCTTACTTTATTTGGTATGTCTTATTACGAAGTGCTTAGAAGTGACCACAACATTCATTTATTAACTAAAGATTGCCTTCTGATTAAGTCGACAAATGTGCACAGAACCAGCCAAACCTACAACACAGTGTTGTAGGTTTGGCTGGTTCTGTACACAGTGTTGGTTTAGGTGGTTGTATAAATAGTCTTGTAGGTTTGGCTGGTTCTGTATATAGCGTTGGAGATTCGGCTGGTTCTGTATACATTATTAAAAGTTTGGCTACTTCTGTACATAGCGTTGTATATTTGGTTGGTTTTGTGTATAGTGTTGTAGGTTTGGCTGGTTCTATATACAGACAGTACGGTAAGCTTAGCTGGTTCTATATACAGACAGTACGGTAGGCTTAGCTGGTTCTGTACATAGACAGTACTGTAGCTGGTTCTATATAAAGACAGTATTATTGGCTTGGGTGGCTCTATATATAGACAGTACTGTAGGCTTGGCTGGTTCTGTATACAGACAGTATTGTAGGCTTGGCTGGTTTTGTATATAGATGGTATTGTAGGCTTGGCTGGTGTAACAATCAAGATGACCATCCAGGAGACCAACAATATTCACACCATAGAGTGTTCCTTCTTCAGGGGTGAAATAGATATTTTAAATGAGTGATGAAACATAACACTACAAAAAAAAGGAAACTCAGTTATTTATCGAGATTAAAACTTATCGTCCTACAAACAGTTGAAATGTATAACTAAATGTAACACCAGGATGTAATATACATGATACAAAGACAGTTGAAATGTATAACTAAATGTAACACCAGGATGTAATATACATGATACAAAGACAGTTGAAATGTATAACTAAATGTAACACCAGGATGTAATATACATGATACAAAGACAGTTGAAATGTATAACTAAATGTAACACCAGGATGTAATATACATGATACAAAGACAGTTGAAATGTATAACTAAATGTAACACCAGGATGTAATATACATGATACAAAGACAGTTGAAATGTATAACTAAATGTAACACCAGGATGTAATATACATGATACAAAGACAGTTGAAATGTACAACTAAATGTAACACCAGGATGTAATATACATGATACAAAGACAGTTGAAATGTATAACTAAATGTAACACCAGGATGTAATATACATGATACAAAGACAGTTGAAATGTATAACTAAATGTAACACCAGGATGTAATATACATGATACAAAGACAGTTGAAATGTATAACTAAATGTAACACCAGGATGTAATATACATGATACAAAGAAATCATGCAGGATGAAAGCGTTAATGATTCGAAAAGAGATGAAACTCGATAACTCGAGTGTTTTCGAAGGGAAGAGATTTCTTCTCAGGCGAGATACAGATAAGCAGCTCGATAGACGAGCGCTCACACAGAATATTTTTTTTTTCCTATCTTCACTCCTGAAAAACAAAAAACGAAAGAGACGGGTTTATATTATCAGACTTCTTATTTTGTTATTCTTATAATTTTATGTTGTTGGCTTTTGTTTTATTGTAAGTGATTTCTTAATATATTAAATTATAACATTAATATGTTTAGGCTAAGATTTTAGGGAGAGCTCGGTGTAGGTTAAAGCGTTGGTTGGTTCGGAGTTATCTATATCAGTGTAGGTTTTGGTTTTGTTTTCTGAATTTCGCGCAAAGCTACACGAGATCTATCTGCGCTAGCTGTCCCTAATTTAGCAATGTAATACTAGAGGGAAGGCAACTAGTCGTCACCACCCCCGATAACTCTTGGGCCACTCTGAGCGATTCATGATCACACGTTTCCTTCTATTTAATCTTGACTAGATATTTAACCCACAATAGAAATAACACAATATCCATAATACGTAGCGCTAATGAGGCACACATTATTGTTAATACCAGAAACGTGTTTTTAATTTTTTTTATGATAAGCATTGTGACACAACATAATGGTTTTCTGTATTACTGAGAAGACCGTTTGTTTTCTCCGGTAAATTTAGTTTATCAAATTCCTAGAAGAATCTTGCGTTCTTTGAACATCGATACTTATTGTACAGTTTATTTTGAAAAATAGTTAGTTATGAAATGCAAATATTAAGCTGTCAGATTTTTGTATGGGGGGTGGGTGGAAAACAGAGAGAGAAAAAAGGATAATTAATTGTTGGGGCTACAAGAGTATTGCTTTCTTAGTAAAGATGAGAAATTATACGGACGTGAGGAACAAAAGACACCTCTAGCTCAAAACATGATGAATAGAGCACGGACAGGTGGCGCTGTATCACGCTTGATGAAACTACGTAAAAAAAACAAGCAGAAAAGACAGTCTTTGTATAGCGTACAAAATTGCTGATTCTGTTCACTTCAGTCACATATTTATGTAAAGTGTACTGAGAAGGAAATTACTTGTCACTAAGGTCGCGGACGAATCAAGAAACACGAATAATTTTGTCACATTTCTTCTTCCTATCGGATTTGGTTTCCTGATTCATATAAGTTAATTTTTTTCTTCATTTCTTATGGAAATTAGGAATGAAATAGTTCATCCGCGCAGAAAATAGATCACCTTTGGATAACATGTGGATAAAAACGTGCGAAAAATGAAAGTGTGAACACCTCGTAAAAGGTATTATTCACTATAACTAAATATTTGATATTACTTCGTCTTAGTCGCGAGCCTTTTATTGCCTTGTTTCTGAAACGTATCAAGGACTTGACACCTTCGAGGTTCCCCAGAATCTTCGGTGGTTTGTCTTAAGAAACGCGTTGATATTGAAAGTGAGAAACCGTGTTCTGCCGTTTCTAGAAATCTTCGGGGTACAGTATCGTTGTTACGTTACAATTCAGTTGCTATATTTAGGGCTGTTTGCCTTCTTTAGTACGTCAAAAGTTATTGTAGTGTTAGCGCGTTGAAAAGAAACTCGACTCATCACCTTTTTTATCCACGTTAATGGACGTTGTAATGTTCGTTTAGGAACAGAAAAGTAGCAAAGGAAGTGTCAGCTTATAAAAAGAAACGTTGAAAGCACATTTGAGCTTTGAAAATCTTCTGTAGAAAAGGCTTCCTCATAAAACAATGCACACATACTCTTAGATAAAATGCCACGAAAAACTTGGAGAACTTTCAAGTTATATCTCAGACAGTTCGAGTTTTTTTTTTTTAATATAATCACTTTTACTCGAGAATCACGCGATTTAAGTTTTAAAACTTTTATAGAAACTAACGATAACAATTGTCACGTTCTCTGGACTGGACTTTAAGTATTAGGTGCCCAAAACATCTCCCCCCAACATACACACCATCATTACCATCTGCTTATTGGTTACATATTTTTTCAACAACAGATTTCAAGGTGATTATGAAATTCGTAGTTTAAAATTAAATTACCAATGAACGAAAGGTAAAGTCTTGAAAATCAAACATTCTGTCGTAAAAATAATATTTTAAGCGTAAATCAGTAAATTGTATTGTATAATATTGTCACAAACTTCGAGAGTTTATTTACGATTGGTCACTTCGTAAAGGGAATAAGTTTGTTTGTTTTCTGAATTTCGCATAAAGCTACTCGAGGGCTATCTGCGCTAGCCGTCCCTAATTTCGCAGTGTAAGACTAGAGGGAAGGCAGCTAGTCATCACCACCCACCGCCAACTCTTGGGCTACTCTTTTACTAACGAATAGTGGGATTGACCATCACGTTATAACGCCCCCACAGCTGAAAGGGCAAGTATGTTTGGCGCGACGGGGATGCGAACCCGCGACCCTCAGATTACGAGTCGCACTCCTTAACCCACCTGGCCATGCCGGGGTCCGTAAAGGGAATAAAGGAAATAAACTTTGGAGAAAAAAATTAGTTTGTAAATAGAAGGTTGGATTTATAGCAATAAATTAATATTAACCCCTTTATTTTAGACCCTACCTGGAGTTAACTCAACATTTATCTGAAAGTATGTAATAAATATAAAGATAAATCATAAAGTTGTGATTCTTACACATTCCTCAAACCTTCAGGCATACGATAAAGTAACCCATAGGATGTTGCACACAATATGTATGGTAATAAGATATAACTCATCACTCTTGGTATATATACATCTACATCATTCGACATAACTTACAACTGCCGGTATTATTCAGTACGTTTAGATTCCTCAACATAACTTACAACTGCCGGTATTATTCAGTACGTTTAGATTACTCAACATAACTTACAACTGCCGGTATTATTCAGTACGTTTAGATTACTCAACATAACTTACAACTGCCGGTATTATTCAGTACGTTTAGATTACTCAACATAACTTACAACTGCTGGTATTATTCAGTACGTTTAGATTACTCAACATAACTTACAACTGCCGGTATTATTCAGTACGTTTAGATTACTCAACATAACTTACAACTGCCGGTATTATTCAGTACGTTTAGATTATTCAACATAACTTACAACTTTGGTGTTATTAAGTACGTTTAAATTAGTCAACATAACTTACAACTCCCGGTATTGTTAAGTTCGTTTAGATTATTCAACATAACTTACAATGTTAATCAATTTTCTGGTTGTACTACGAAGTATTAGGGGAAGACATATTTGCAGGGGTTAGGTGACACACAATAGTTAGTGAAGCACCTTTCTGAAGTATACGATACAATATTATGTACACATAACCTACATGTGTACACGACAAAATAAATGTTTTTCAACCCGAATGCAATTAAAATGTAATAACATTTATGATGTAATATATAACATAATTTATTTATCAATATTTGTTACTTAATACTTCTCTGATATTAATACGACATTGGGTACTTCAGTATCAAAAGTTACACCAATGGAAACATTACAAACAAATCACACCCTGAAATCGTAGTAAAATGCAGATTGACATATAACTGAAAACACAACTCAAGTTAGATGAATATACACCTCAAGCTCTGATGATCCTCTCCTGTCAAAGAAAGTATAAATATTGAATAGTTTATCCTAAAACAACAACTTGCTAAACCATCAATGGAACCATAACTATGAGAAATGAATCATATACTACAATCTCTAAAATCATGTAATGTTAGTTTCATAACACATACTTCACAACCTTGACTATACAAATAAAACTGTAACGTCTATGGAATGAAACATTTAACTTTAAGCATAAATATGCAACTGAACAATAAAGAATGGAGATGTCATCCAACCATATCACTGATGGCCTTTGTAAATGAATGGAGATGTCATCCAAGCATATCACTGATGGCCTTTGTAGAAGAATGGAGATGTCATCCAACCATATCAATGATGGCATTTGTAGAAGAATGGAGATGCCATCCAACCATATCACTGATGGCCTTTGTAGAAGAATGGAAATGTCATCCAACCATATCACTGATGGCCTTTGTAGAAGAAGAGAGATGTCGTCCAACCACATCACTTATTCCCTTTGTAAAAGAACCATATCAATGATGGTCTTTGTAGAAGAACAGAGATGTCATCCAACCATATCACTGATGGCCTTTGTAGAAGAATGGAGATGTCATCCAACCATATCAGTGATGGCCTTTGTAGAAGAATGGAGATGTCATCCAACCATATCAGTGATGGTCTTTGTAAAAGAAGAGAAGTGTCATCCAACAATATCACTGATGGCCTTTGTAAAAGAACTGAGATATCATCCAAGCATATCACTGATGGCCTTTGTAGAAGAATGGAGATGTCATCCAACCATATCAATGATAGCCTTTGTAGAAGAATGGAGATGTCATCCAACCATATCAGTGATGGCCTTTGTAGAAGAATGGAGATGTCATCCAACCATATCAGTGATGGTCTTTGTAAAAGAAGAGAAGTGTCATCCAACAATATCACTGATGGCCTTTGTAGAAGAAGAGAGATGTCATTCAACGACATCACTGATGGCCTTTGTAGAAGAATGGAGATGTCATCCAACCATATCACTGATGGCCTTTGAAAATGAATTGAGATGTCATCCAACCATATCAATGATAGCCTTTGTAGAAGAATGGAGATGTCATCCAAGCATATCAATGATGGCCTTTGTAGAAGAATGGAAATATCATCCAACCATATCACTGATGGCCTTTGTAAAAGAAGAGAGATGTCATCCAACCATATCACTGATGGCCTTTGTAGAAGAATGGAAATATCATCCAACCATATCACTGATGGCCTTTGTAGAAGAATGGAGATGTCATCCAACCATATCACTGATGGCCTTTGTAGAAGAAGAGAGATGTCATCCAACCATATCAATGATGGTCTTTGTAGAAGAATGGAGATGTCATTCAACGATATCACTGATGGCCTTTGTAGAAGAATGGACATGTTATCCAACCATATCACTGAGGCCTTTGTAGAAGAAGAGAGATGTCATCCAACCATATCAATGATGGCCTTTGTAGAAGAATGGAAATATCATCCAACCATATCACTGATGGCCTTTGTAGAAGAATGGAGATGTCATCCAACCATATCACTGATGGCCTTTGTAGAAGAAGAGAGATGTCATCCAACCATATCAATGATGGTCTTTGTAGAAGAATGGAGATGTCATTTAACGATATCACTGATGGCCTTTGTAAAAGAATGGACATGTTATCCAACGATATTACTGATGGCCTTTGTAGAAGAATGGAGATGTCATCCAACGATATCACTGATGGCCTTTGTAGAAGAATGGAGATGTCATCCAACCATATCACTGATGGCCTTTGAAAATGAATTGAGATGTCATCCAACCATATCACTGATGGGATTTGTAAAAGAATGGAGATGTCATCCAACCATATCACCGATGGTCTTTGTAGAAGAATGGGAATATCATACAACCATATGACTGATGGCCTTTGCAGAAGAAGAGAGATGTCATCCAACGATATCAGTGATGGCCTTTGTAGAAGAATGGAGATGTCATCCAACCATATCACTGATGGTCTTTGTAGAAGAATGGAGATGTCATCCAACCATATCACTGATGGAATTTGCAGAAGAAGAGAGATGTCATCCAACCATATCACTGATGGCCTCTGTAGAAAAAGAAAGTTAGCTCTACAGAGTAGTAATGGCCATTTTCACTGTTAATGATATGGCTTCCGCATCCCATTGGACATAATCAAACAGCCCACTTGAGACTAACAGAAATAATGTCATAAAACAGCTGTTTATAAAGATACTGGTTGAATATTATTGGTTATCTCAAGATCTGTTGTCTGGCCATAACTTTAGCACATGAGGAATTGGTGATTGTTGTTGTAGTGGTAGCTGTTGTTATGGAAATCAGTAGTTCTATTGTCGTTGCTTCAGCATAAGCTTTAGTTGCACCAATCGTGGAACAGAAATTGTTGTTCAGACTTGAGTTTTGGGGTGAGCACCTCGGGTCTTTGGCTCTTTGCTTTTGTTGTTATACTTGTAACTAGTAATGAGCTCCCCTCAGACACTCATTAACTCTCTGAATTTTAGGCTCGTCTGGTAATGTTTTCCCACATCCACTAATGTCAGATGCTGCTCAAAAAAACAACAACCCTAGCTCACCTTGTTTTGACTGTGATGAGGATAGCTGGAAATTTTTTTTCTACTATAGGTTTCTAAGTTGTGTTTCCAATAATGATGTTAATTGTAGTGTTGTTATCACAGTTTATGGTAATTCCCTTGTTCAATTGATTAATATAAAAGTAACTAAAGTCAGTACTGAGCTCCGGTTTCCAATAACGCATGTGGATGGGATTTTACCGGACGGGATGCACAGCTGGATAAATAGGTGTCTTATTCAAGGTTATAAAGACTGGAAGTGGACAATTAACAAAGTCTTTTGAGTACAAGAAACAAGCAGTGTATTACTTAACTGTGCTTATACTGTGGTTGGTGTAGCTCTGAAAGCCAAAACCAAAATCATGTGCAGTTTCTGAAACTGAGAATCAAAGTAATTAAAAAAAAATTGTCATTAATCAAGATTAAATCACTCATTACCTCACGTGAGTGAAGAGTTCCTCCTGCCACATCTACCTATAGTTGAATATCAATGGTACAAATGTTAAAGAAGACGCATTTACCTCTATGACGCAACAGTGGACTACCATAGCTTCTTCAAACACCCTCTAGCTCAACACAGGCTTCTTTGGATTAAATCTCACCATTTATTTCAGGTTTCTAAAATAGCTGAAAACTATGATGTTTTTAGTTGGAACTTGTGTAAGAAATAAACTTTTCAAAACAGATTTTTCCTTCTCAGGCAAGATTGTGGAAGAATTCATTTGTTTTGCCTAAAAAAGGCTTGCAGTTCATTTTCAATCATAGCACAAACAGTATGCGATATATGATCGTATACCAATAGTTTCCGAAGCTTGAAACAACTCTGTTATATTTATGTTACACATTTACCACGTTGAATTGTACTTGTATTCTTTTACAAATCAAAATAAATGAGTTAAATGAAAGTTACACTCAAGATATAACTAAAATTATGTTTGAAAATCGCTGATGTAGAGGAAGCAGACGATGTCACCGGCAAACAATAATGTTTTATTTGTTTGTTTGTTTTTGAATTCCGCGCAAAGCTACGCGAGGGCTATCTGTGCTAGCCGTCCCTAATTTAGCAGTGTAAGACTAGAGGGAAGGCAGCTAGTCATCACCACCCACCGTCAACTCTTGGGCTACTCTTTTACCAACGAATAGTAGGATTGAACGTCACATTGTAACGCTCCTACGGCTGAAAGGATGATCATGTTTGGTGCGACGGGGACTCGAACCCGCGACCCTCAGATTACGAGTCGAACGCCTTAACCCTCCTGGCCATGCCAAGCCAACAATTAGGAACAGCTCAGATTTCCATGAAGGACAATATAGACTTGCTGTCTCTAACCTAGCTCATGTTTGGGTTCCCAAACTTTCTAAGCACAATAACCTTCAGAAAGCATCTCAGAACGGCTTGTGTGGGTATTAACACTTTTATTCATAAGCACAGAACAAGTTTCGATCTTTCAAGAGGGTTTCTCGTCATCAAGCACACCCAGAAAGTTTTGCACCATGACTGAGGTTCACCCCATCCACCCAGTAAATCTTATATAGTGAATTCTTTAGTGGTATTATGCATTTTGTGTGTTTACTTTCTCTTGTCACCAGGGGAATCTGCGACGTCAGTTTGTGAACCGCTGACCGAACACGTGTTAAGGTTAGGTACGTGAGACATGAGTCGCTATAGCGTGACAATACCATAAAGTTGCTGGTGTCTCATTTCTATCTTGTACTCTTGATCGTATGTGGTATATGGTATAATCATTCAACCCATTTACAGCAGCTATAAGACAATTAGCAAAGCCATAAAAGTGTAATAAACAAGTGTTTCACACTTTATTAGTCCATTGTGCTCGTATTATCTTCAGCATAGTTTGAAATGTCAAAACCTCAGTCTAAAACTTGGATGTGTTTTTAACAGCTAAAGCGAAACTAACGCACATAAATTTGACATTAACTTGAAGTGCATTGAAGGTTTCTTTTGCCTTATTTGGCAATAAAGATTCTAAAATTTTCAATAAAGAATAACTTCGCAAATTGGCAACACCTTTTTGCTTTATGTCTTTATCCTTTGTACGTAACCAAACATTACTTACACCTATATACAGAACACGATTTATTTAACGATAAATCTATAGCATGATATACACATCTAGTGAACAATTACTGGATTTCGCCAGTGCTTGCTTATTCACATTACACACGACGTAGTTGCAACACGTAGTGCCATCTATGATTCAGTAATTATAACGCTAATCACTTTTTGTCAATGGTACTATTCGCGAGTTTATAGAATTTTGTACAGGATTTTGAAAAAAAAACCAAAAAACTACGTCTTATATAACTACGCAACATTTCGCAAAAACATAGCACTGCAAATGCTCGCGCTAAAGATAGTGACTTTTGTTAAAGTTGTATATCCTTTCTCTGTTTGCAGTTAAGCGCAAAGCCACACAATGGGCTGTCTGTGCTCTGCCAACTATGGGTATCGAAAACCCGTTCATAGCGTTATAAGCACGCAAACATACCGCTGTGCTACTGGTGGGAGTGACTATGAATTGGCACGAATAACCATTTTACTTCTCAGCTGCGTATGGTTTATTTTTACTTTGCATCGTACACTTTTACATGCAACTGAGAATTATCTTTTATTTAAACAAGAACAATAGAATCGAATAAACAAGAGATCATTCGCCATTTTAAAGAGCCAGCAGATTTGCGCGTGACACCCTGCTTGGCGGGGGGTGCTTCTAACTTGAATAGAACAAACAAGTTTTCCCCATATGGTTTAAAAGTTTCATGTAACAGCACATGTCTAAAACACAGCTGGTTTCTTTCTTTATTTCGTCGTGCGTCATGTTGAGAAAATTCATTAAATCCGAAGCATGTGGGGCTAATGAAATAATTAAAATATTCATTATACACAGCTACAGTAGATTGTACTGTCTTGTTGTTCTTTTTTCAAAGAAAACTGGAAAACAAATCACCCAGTGCAATAAAATAATACAAAGATGAAACTAAAGTTCAATAACCACAAGTAATTGTACTTTGTTGGTAGCGATACAAACGATTTGTATGAGTGGTGCTCCAGTATTCATTCATATTTAATACTGTAAGGCTTAGTTTCAAACATTCGAAACTGAGAGGTTTAGGTTCAAATATTCGAAAATGTAATGATTAGGTTAAAATATTCGAAAGTGTAAGACTCAGATTTAAACAGTTGAAAATGTAAAGCTTATATTCGAATACTTAAAACTGTGAAGCCTAGATTCAAATATTTAAAACTATAAGGCTTAGTTTCGAACCTTCGTAACTGTGAGGCTTAGCTTCAAATATTCGAAAATGTAAGGCTTAAATTTAAACATTTGAAAGTGTAAAGCTTATATTCGAATACTTAAAACTTTGAAGCCTAGATTGAGATATTTAAAACTATAAGGCTTAGTTTCAAACATTCGAAGCTGTGAGGCTTAGGTTCAAATATTCGAAATGTATGGCCTAATTTCAAATATTCGAAAATGTAAGGCTTAAATTTGAACATTTGAAATTGTAAAGCTTTTATTCGAATACTTAAAACTGCTGTGAGCCTAGATTCAAATATTTAAAACTATGAGGCTTAGTTTCAAACATTCGAAGCTGTGAGGCTTAGGTTCAAATATTCGAAAATGTAAGGCTTAAATTCAAGTATTCGCAATCACAAATGCTCGTGACAAAATAAAGTCAAATGTGTAAACTCAGTATAAGAAAACGTAAAATATTGAAGTTGTGGACAAGGCAACAGGAAAAGAAGAAAACAAATAATATAAAACATGAAACAGTGCGTTAAACAAAATAAAATGTAATAAATAAGGAATAAACATGTAAATTGCTAAAACTCAAGATAAAACAAATTAAAGCATGAAAATTCGGTACAAAACAAATAAAATATGAAACTTTAAGACGAAATAACTTGAGGAATGAAACTGGGGATAACTTTCAAGACAGTGAAGTCTCTGTTCAAAGCATTATGGAAAGAACGGTTTCGACAAACAGCGTAGAATTCGAACTTATGAAAAGCGAAACTTTGGACAAGACAAATTTGAAACGTTTTATAGCCTAAAAATATGTAAACAAAGCATTTTTATATGAATGATTGTGGACAAACTAGAAAATGTACAAAATATATAATAGAATAACAGGGCGCACGATATGAAATATTTATAATAAGACTCCGAAGTAAACATAAAAAGTGTTCTACGCATGTATACATTTTCAAAGTGTTTGTATATCTAATAGTGGGCTATTTGATAAACACAAATACAGCTTTCGCAACATACATGTAGCCATGACAAAATCTGTAGCATGGGCAGTATATAACATTCATCTCTTGTGTAATCCCAGACGGCTCGGCATGGCCAGTTGGTTTAGGCACTTGACTCGTAATCCGAGGGTCGCGGGCTCTCGAATTCCCGTCTCATCAGATATGCTCGTCCTCTCATACGTGGGGGCGTTATAGTATACGGTCAATCCCACTATTCGTAGTAAAAGAGTATCCCAATAATTGGTGGTGGGTGGTGATGATTAGCTGCCTTCCCTCTAGTCTTACACTGCTAAATTAGGGACGGCTAGCGCATATAATCCTCGTGTAGATTTGCGCGAAATTAAAAAAAAAAAAAAAAAAAATCTAAGATTAAATATAAAAAGTTATAAATTCGAGACACCAACGACTCTCCAAGTCTAACTAATGTGATACTTCAAGTAGTTTACAAGTCTAGCTAATGTTCTGCGAACTATTTGAAGCTAAGCATAAAGCTACACAATGGGCTATGTGTGTTCTGCCCACCACGGGTACCTAAACTCGGTTTCAAACAGGAAAAAGTAATTCTTGTCAATTTTTAAATTTCTGTCTTTGAACGCTCAAATTCTGTGTGCGACCTAAAAATCAAATTTATTTGAGACAATGTTAGTTGTAATTACTAGAAAGGAGGGAAGCAGGATTGAAAGCTAGCAGATCATACATCTGTCGTATTAAGCATATTCTGTCGTTTATGTAAACATACGAAATCATAATAATAATTTCATGATAAATCTGTTTACTGTCTGTTGATATTGAATAAATTATATGATAAACGATTTTATATCCTCACCACATCATGCTCTCTCTGATGACCGTGAAACTTGACAGTACGTCTGTTGCGTAGTTTTCATTGTCAGTTTTTTAGCATTTTACAAAACGCTACGCTATATATATTACTGTTTGGATACAATTTGCTGCAGGTCTCTTTCTGGGTGGTCCTGATCACCAAAGCTGATCCATATTCCTTTGTTTTATAATGTCGATAAGTAAAATGAAGATTTCTGTCTTGAAAATTTTAAATACACGACAAATAAATCTCTACTTTTTGGGATTATGGATATTTTATGTAGGAAAGAGCTGTTACATACTCTTTCAAATCAACCAATTTTCTGTGACATCACACCAATCAGGAACTGTAAAATAATATGGAAATGTAATTCTGATACATGCTGTTCCATCGTGATTTTCTATACGCTGTACTTGTTTCGGGATTTGTTGATTTAAATATTCAAAATTGTTCGTACATAATACAGTTGATTTTTAGTATTCTCTTCCTTCTATCAAGTGGCCACTCCATTACCACCACGGGAAATCGAACCCCGGATTTTATCTTTGTGAGTCATTAAACTTAACACTTTTCCGCTGTAAAACTGTCCAAAAAAAAAGAGACGAATATGTTTATCAGGTTCTTTCAACGGTCACTGTCACTTTTATAACACATACACAGCTGAAACTGTACGGCATGTTCAGCAGTATCGCTGTATCTTTAGGTATTCTGCTGGACAAGCTAGTCAGAGGTCGTGTTTAGCTCAGTAAGTGTGTGAGAAAAATGTCAAGAAATACTACAAAAAATGTTTCATTATTTCAAACTTTCCATGAAGAGTATATTAAACCCAATTACTATTATTTATATCAAACACTGATTGCTGTTTTAAATTATTATTTGTAGCATGAATGTAACTCCATATTTCCAGTAACAGTCCTGAAGTTAATTTGGATCATAAACCAACGAATTATTTTTCACGAATGTTGATAAACTTTCCATAACTTGTTTTAAACAGTAATTATTGTAGTTTGTGGTGGTGTTCAATTTTTTCGTAATCATCCTTAAAATATCGATGGGTTGAATGCCTATATCAGTTACTAAAATTAAAATATTATTTATTTATAAGGGAAAAAAGGTATAACGTTTCACATACGTTTGTTTCTTTTCTTGAATTTCGCGCAAAGCTACACGAGAGCTTTCTGTGCTTTCAAATACGTATGAGCGTTTTTTTACTTGCTTATTGTATACTATCAGTATTTATACATTTGTATTTGTATGTGTGTGTGTGTTTGTGTGTGATGATTTTGGTTAGGTTGTTTGTTTGTTTTTTGAAGTTAAGCACAAAGGTACATAATGGGCTCTTTATGTTTCACTTACCACGGGTATCGACCCTAGGGTTCTAGCGATGTTAGTTTGCAGATATACTGCTGTGCCACTGGGGAGAGACCTTCGATTGGAATACGAAACGCGTTCAATAAAAGTATACATAGGCAGGACAGTGACATATAAGTTAAGTTTATGAATAAATATAGAACATTTCACTTTTGAAAATCGAATTTTTTTTATCTATGTTTAATTATAATTAATATTATAATATTAATTAATATCATGTTTATGATGTTTAACCTACAGGTCAGGATGCTTTGAAACGAAAAATAAACATTTGAAATGTAATGGTTATATGAGAAGAAAAATAAATTGGCGTGTTACACTTCCCTCGTGAGGGTGGTGGGTGCATTACTTAAGATGGGAAAAAAGAAGGACATTGACCATGAATATAGCTTTCAAGTGACTTAAAACTGTTTGCTTTTTTAACAGAAATAGATTACTTACAAATGTAATAATAAATAGGATTTTGGGGTTTCCATTTACACAGAATTACTCAGGAAATTAAGTGCCGTTAAAAGTGTTGAACGTAAAAAATGTGACACTGCTTCTAATCTCATTAATTGTGACTTAAGCAACGGTTATCACTGTAGATGTTTGTCATACCCTCAAAATCTTCCAGTCCAGATGTTTGTCATACCCTCAAAATCTTTCAGTCCAATTTAAATCCTTCTTCGCTAATCGTGAAAATATTAAATTTTGTTTTGAATATTAGAAAAACAGATTCAACAGTTCAAATTAACTGAGGAGTAGATTGTATATGAGAAAGTAAAAGTGGATACTTCCTACCAGAACTTGATGGTGAGGACTGATATTCAGATTGTATTTGTACTGTAAAGTTTAGGCTTAGATAACACAGAAAAGTGGAATTGGGATTATGGATTATTAAAGTTATGGAATAATAAATTCCATAAGAATCTGGCGTAGAAAGACAGTGGTATGAATTTAAAATGAAACAAGAAGTATTCGATATAAGATTCTCGTAACTGTATTGTTAAATCTAAATCAGTAACTGTATTGTTAAATCTAAATCACCTAATGAGTTTGAGTTGCTCAGTAGGAATAAGAAAGGTTAGATGACATATTTCTATAGAAATCGAGAATGGTTTGTGTTATTAGATTGATAGGAATAACTGCCTATGACATCCTTTCATTATATCATTCAATGACAACGGCTACTTTCTTTTCATTCTAAGCCTAATTTCTAGCTTATTTTGTTCTTATAATTCTTTCCTTGATTTTTATCTTACCGAGGTGCGGAGAGCACTCTGAACGTAACTGCTTGTTTAGCGCAAACATAGACGATAGACTATCTGCGAGGAATCGAACACCGGATTTGAGGGTAATATATCCTCAAACGTATCAATGACCCACTGGAGGAACCAAGCGAGTACATACAGTCTAAATCTGTCAGAAGTATATTTTAACGTTTCATGTATCAGACTAACGACTTCGTACTACTGTAAGCGTTATGTTTAATTATATCATTATATTAGACGAACGTAAAATAAATAGTGTTATTTGATCAACGGTTAAGCAGTAGAACATTGTTAAAAGAGTGTTTTGTGTTCTATACAAACTTCGAACTGATAAACGTATCAATTCATTTTTTTTCTTCTTTAGATGAACCGTCCAATCCAGGTAAAACCTGCCGACAGTGAGAACAGATGGGGTAAGTACTGAGAAAGAAATGCGAATTCTAATCTATCATGTGTTTTAACACTTGTCTCTGAGTTACTATTACCACGCCTGGCTGGTTATCCTAGACAAGAAGGGCAAATCCAAAGAATAAGACAAGGCTTCATTTATTGGTGGAGTGTGTGTTACATGTCTTTCACTCCCACAGTAGGCCTGGCATGGCCAAGCGTGTTAAGGCGTGCGACTCGTAATCTGAGGGTCGCGGGTTCGCATCCCCGTCGCGCCAAACATGCTCGCCCTTTCAGCCGTGGGGGCGTTATAATGTTACGGTCAATCTCACTATTCGTTGGTAAAAGAGTAGCCCAAGAGTTGGCGGTGGGTGGTGATGACTAGCTAGCTGCCTTCCCTCTAGTCTTACACTGCTAAATTAGGGACGGCTAGCGCAGATAGCCCTCGAGTAGCTTTGCGCGAAATTAAAAACAAAACAAAAACCAAGCCACTCCCACAGTAATCTAATATTTTATAATAAACTAGCTGAAGTACCCGTCTCCTGGACGGAAGTTATGTAAATCCAAGATTAGTGAAAGGTTATCTTGGAACGTGAAAACGTACTTTCTTTAACGTGGGCGTAGTAGCAGTAAAAACACCCATAAAATTTGCAAAACTGAAAATGTGTGTGTATATACCCATGGATATAATGAACCTCTATACCAATTTTGGTCAAGATCCATACACACACTGCGAAGTACTTACATGGATATACAACACGAAGTACTGTTATATTTATATAGATTTAATATACGACATTTTCGACCATAAAATGCTGAACATCAGTGACATTTCTTTATACATACAGGTTGTTATTATTCGTTTATTAGTGCAATGTTACACAGTGATTTATCTAGACCGTCGGAATCGAACCCCGAATTTTAGTATTATAAATCGATAAAGTTACCGTTAACCAAACCGGAGTACTTAATTATGGCATTACTGTATGGATAAAATATATTTCAATCCATCAGACAGGTAATATAAGTGTCGCCACCATATTTCTATGCTGTGGGGAGATATTTTCTTTGCAACCTGATTGATGTCATAATTACAAGTTGAACTATAACTATACACGATAAATGAACATCGTTACAAAGATGCATAACCTTTGGATGTGATTTGAGTTTTATTAAAAAATAGTTTAATTTACAATACATTAACCTTTCTGAACTGTTCTAGTCCTTTAAAAGTCGTTGTGTTGTGTTTTCTTATAGCAAAGCCACATTGGGCTATCTGCTGAACCCACCGAGGGGAATCGAACCCCTGATTTTGGCGTTGTAAATCCGAAGACTTACCGCTGTACTAGCGGGGGGCTCTTTTAAAGTCAGTTCATATGTATCGTCCAAAACGTTGGAAAGGTGTATTATGCTCCAGGCGTCAGATCAGTTTATTAGGGTTAGCATTACGGCTTTATAGAATTTGAAAATACAACATTCTTGCACTGACACAGACGTACACACTATCTGATCAGATAACGATGCTGTTAAAATTCCCGACGAAACATCACGTTGTTGTAAGTGCGTCATCTGTACGCTATTTCTTACTACTGAACAGAGTTGAATATAAGATTGAAATTGATTAGTATATGAAACATATCGAAAGTTTTAAGTTCTCTGAAACTCTCAAATATATTCTGGTATTGTTTAATTTGTCATACTACAAATGTTAATGTATTTTGTTTGTATTCATAGTGACATCAAGTCTGTCACTGACTTCTATATTTCTGTAAGACCAGCTGTCAAGATCACGTAAAAAACAAAACCTGAACCTACGTTTAGGTTGGTAAGCTCTAACGTCCAGAATTCCTATATGCGCATGTGTGTAATGC
Source organism: Tachypleus tridentatus (assembly GCF_004210375.1). NCBI lineage: Eukaryota > Metazoa > Arthropoda > Merostomata > Xiphosura > Limulidae > Tachypleus > Tachypleus tridentatus. Next base: position 255,641,910 of record NC_134837.1, on the reverse strand, counting down.
AGGAAAGTATGTCTTCTCTGTTATTAACTTTGAAGAACTTTACTGTTACTGGCGTTTTGATAGAAAATGGGGTAAAACTGGAAAACCTGAACCTCCTTAGCATATCAAACAAGAAATGGAGGTCTCGTCTGACAGATGGCCCGGCCCTGACCAAGTGGTTAAGGCACTCGTCTCGTAATCCGAGGGTCGTGGATTCGAATCCCGGTCGAACCAAACATGATCGCCCTTTCAGCCGCGGGGGCGTTATAATGTGACGCTCAATTCCACTATTCGTTGATAAAAGCGTATCCTAAGAGTTGGCGGTGGGTGGTAATGACTAGCTGCCTTCCCTCTAGTCGTACACTGCTAAATTAGGGACATATAGTGCAGATAGTCCTCGTGTAGCTTTGCGCGAAATTCAAAACAAACTAAAACAACTGACAGTTTATATGAATGAAGTGACTAGAAATATATGTCCGAAACGATAACACTATTATATCTTCCTCACATAACGTTACTAAGCGATATCAAACATAAGCTTTGCCCTTTTAGGTTGTGAAACAAATATGAAAAGTCGTAAAGGCAGTTTGGGCAAGGTACCATTTACAAACATACATGCTATACTTACCAAAACCGTGAGAATCGTTGTGTATTAACATTTATATTGGTAGGCCTAAACCTGATTTATTTCTTATTATTTGAGTGTGTGTGTTAGTTTCTTATATATATAGCTTCTTATCGATATATATATATATAGACACACACATATCATATTTATTATAATTTCAAAAACTATTTTGTGTTAATTTACCAAGAATGTACTTTCTTATCAAGTTATTAAACCTCACTTCACGATTCGTAGAACACCCACACTTGCTCTTAACGGAGAAGGTATATAATACACTACTCTTGACGGTAACTTGGTTTAATCTGAGAATCAGCCATGGAGGTAATGGGCTGGAACTTTAAAGGTCCAGTTACATAACAGAATCGATCAATAGGCCGACATGAATCTGAGAAACAGAAGGAATTCGTTGTATTACATTATTTGATAGATGTTTAATTTTGGGCAGTTTAAATGTTTTTGTTCTTTTTTATCTTTTCTCTCTCTCATAAAATGTTAGTGCACCTCCCAAAAAAAGTGAAAAAAACACCAACAGGGTTTAACTAATATGTGTGAAAACGTGAAACGATAACTTAATATAACACTTCACACTCACATTTGTTAGCACTGTTCATCACTCGTGTGAGCATCGTATGTAATTTAACACAAAGGCAGCAGATACGATGATATATCATAGAAAAGCAGACATGGTACCATACGATGAGATACTACACACATAACAGACAGTATATCACGCCACGTGGTACTACATAGCTAACAGAGAGGACGTGACACCTGAAACACTTCAACTTGTTTTTAACGGCCAGCATGTTCAAAACTTGTCGACAGCTTGGTTTAGTTTGAGAAACAAATTGTAAACAAACAAACAAAATTTATGTGCCAATGTTTGTTTGTTTGTTTCAGAGTAAAGCCACATGGGGTTATTTGTTATGTCCTCCTCGGAGGATCGAACTCCAGACTTTAACGCTGTAAGCCCCTAGACTTATTGTTGCCCCACTGGAAGACGGCGTATGTCTTACAGGTTTCTAACAACGTATGTAGCTTTGCGCGAAATTTAAAAAAAACAAACAAACAAACAATTATGTGCGTTATTCATTTTGAATCGGAACAATTTCGAGTCGCGCATGCTTGGACATAAATGCAGAATTTTACTGAAAGTGTAACGTTTAGTAAGACGAGTATTTGATAGTATAACAGAAACGTTGAAGCAGTTCTGATATTATACGTCTGAAACGTACTCTTGAACGCAGTTGTTTAAAACATTCATTCATATAAGAAAATTTCAAAACAAAATAGCCAATTTAAACCGGTTTCGTGAAACTGAAAGTCTGTGTGCATAAGCGCAGAGATGTAGTCCAAATGGGTTACCGATTCTGTGCCCACCACAGTCAGTGATCCTCAAATGTTAGCGTTATAAACCTTCGAGTTTATCATTGGTCCACCGTTTTCTTTTACGAAACATCAACTGGCAAGCCAGGTTGATAAAATAATACGTATCAGTTGTATAAAATATTACGTCGTCGAACACGAGACACTATCATAAACTATTCAACTAGTTTATGTCAACACTTTATGGTGTAACTATAAGTAAAGGATTTGTTTGTTTGTTTTGGAATTTCGCGTAAAGCTACTCAAGGGCTATCTGTGCTAGCCGTCCCTAATTTAGCAGTGTAATACTAGAGGGTAGGCACGTAGTGATTATTTTATACGAATATGAACTCAGAATATTTTTGTTTTGTCTATCTGACGCATCAGACCTGACCTGGAGTGTCTGCAAACAGAAGCTTAACCGATAACGTGCTTAAGCCTACTATCTGGACGCCTTCCTATCGTTTATATATTTCTAACTGGCAAATGAGCTAGCAAAGAAGATAGACAACTAGGAATAGTGGGTGGACTTATAGCTAGTTGTCATGGGTTATCAACGCATGTTGGGATATCTGCCTCAATACAGTGGCTTTAAAATCATCTCCCCTTACCGTACTTGTCTTCTTCGCTAGTTGCCATGAAAGTCATCATCGGTTTTCATCTAATGGACAGATATATGATAAGCCCTGGGCACGGGTAGCTGCCTTTTTCTTCGTTCTGGAGCACGTATGCAGCACATGCGGACGAGGACTACGTTTTTGAACACGGAATGTGACAAAATCTACACATATACATTTGTGTGTGTGTTTGGGTGGCTTGAATAACAAAACTTACATTATTTTCGCCCCAAATGAAGAAATGAATTACGCTTGACTCAAGACTGGATATAACTTCTTTTTTATTTATTATTTTCAGACACCGAAGCAACCTCCTCTCGCGTGATAATATCAAAATATATGGTGTTTATTTAAACAGATATTTAAAAACAATATTTATGTGTAGCTTTGCGTGGAATTCAAACCAAACCGTATTCTTTATAGACGTTTTTGTTACTGGTGTGGTTCGGATGTTAAATAAAATATATTCCATCACTCAGCGTAAAAAAAATTTGAAAACATCTGGTGAATTTGTTTGTTTTGGATTTCGGGCAAAGCTACACGAGGGCTATCTGCGCTAGCCGTCCCTAATTTAGCAGTGTAAGACTAGAGGGAAAGCAGCTAGTCATCACCACCCACCGCCAACTCTTGGACTACCCTTTTACCAACAAATAGGGGGATTGACCGTCACTTTATAATGTCCCCACAGCTGAAAGAGCGAGCATGTTTGATGCGACGGGGATTCGAACCACCGACCTTCGGATTAGGAGTCGAACGCCTTAACATACTTGGCCATGCCGGGCCACATCTGGTGAAATCACTCGTTTTTAAATAAAATATTTAAGTGACCCTAGCAGTAATTGTTTGAACTGTAATATTTGTGGCATTTTTTATATTGGTGTTTGGGGCAGTTGACTTGTAATACGATGGTCGTGGGTTCGAATCCCCGTCACACCAAACATGCTCGCTTTTTCAGCCGTGGGGGCGTTATAATATAACGGTCATTCCCACTATTCGTTGATAAAAAACTATCTCATGAGTTGAATGTGGGTGGTGATGACTAGCTGCCTTCCCTCTAGTCTTACACTGCTAAATTAGGGACGACTAGCGCAGATAGCCCTTGTGTAGCTTTGCGCGAAATTCAAAACAAACCAAAATTTCAAAATTAGGGATGTTTACCGCAACTAAGCCCTTTTGTTGCTTTGCGCGATAATTTAACAAATAATCAAATCAACATAATAATAAATACAGTTATATGGGTGATTAAAGTAGTGGAGTAAGGAATTTTGTAATACGTTACACAAACACAGTATCCGCGAGAGGGCGTAGCAAATAGAATATTTCATGTGATAAATTGTTCTCATCAGATACTTATTTTTGTTTGTTCATGATTTATCTGAAATTCACGCATTCGGCTGCTAAGCTTTCACATTACAGGAACGTGGAATTCGACATTTTATGGACATAACCTCTCAAGCTTACTGTTGAGCCACCTTTGTTTGAAATATTAATTAACCTCGTTAAACCTTCTGAGTTATGAAATCTCCGTAATTACGTCGTTTATAGCAGATTTCAAAGCTTGAAACAAAGCCAGAGGTTTGCGACTTGTGATATTGTGACAATTTCGCACACGCACAAAACTATTCGTTGGTAAAAGAGTAGGTCAAGAGTTGGCGGTGGGTGGTGATGATTACTAGCTGCCTTCCCTCCAGTCTTACACTGCTAAATTAGAGACGGCTGGCGCAGATAGCCCTCGAGTAGCTTTGCGTAAAATTCAAAAACAAACAAACAAAACATAACTGTATCTAACAAAACATAACTGTATCTAACAAAACATAACTGTATCTAACCTTTTCGCTGCCAATTTTGATTATTCACTTCCTTGCAGTACCTTTCATTTTCACACCTAAGACGTTTTTGATTAAACAGTGAGTTAGCCACGACTGAAATACAGTTTGATAAGTATGTCGCACATGGCGATATGGCTCTCATCTATGGCTTTATACCACTGTATTAGCATATCCAAACCGGTCTGTTAAAGCCCTTTTAATCCTATGCACAGATCTTTGTTTAACTGCATTGTTAATGCTCTGAAAACTCGAAACAAAACTAAATTGTCTTCATTACTATAAAATGTTCAGAAATTTCTGTGCATATCATTCAGTATTTCTTTTTGTCTCTACGAACATATGTATATCGTGTATATAAATACAGATATTTAATAAGTTTTACGGAGTTTGAGAGTTTGTTTGTTTAGAATTAAGCACAAAGCTACACAATGGGCCATATGTGCTCTGCTCAACACGGGTATTGAGACAATCCGCTGTGCCGCTTCTGAACGAGCTTCAGAAAGCATAAATTACTAACAAGTGACATGGGTCTTATAGATTACTAACAAGTGGCATGGGTCTTATAGATTACTAACAAGTGACATAGGTCTTATAGATTACTAACAAGTAACATAGGTCTTATAGATTACTAACAAGTGACATGGGTCTTATAGATTACTAACAAGTGACATAGGTCTTATAGATTACTAACAAGTAACATAGGTCTTATAGATTACTAACAAGTAACATAGGTCTTATAGATTACTAACAAGTGACATAGGTCTTATAGATTACTAACAAGTAACATAGGTCTTATAGATTACTAACAAGTGACATGGGTCTTATAGATTACTAACAAGTGACATAGGTCTTATAGATTACTAACAAGTGACATGGGTCTTATAGATTACTAACAAGTGACATGGGTCTTATAGATTACTAACAAGTAACATAGGTCTTATAGATTACTAACAAGTAACATAGGTCTTATAGATTACTAACAACTAACATAGGTCTTATAGATAGGTCTTATAGATTACTAACAAGTAACATAGGTCTTATAGATTACTAACAAGTAACATAGATTTTATAGATTACTGACAAGTAACATAGGTCTTATAGATTACTAACAAGTAACATAGGTCTTATAGATTACTGACAAGTAACATAGGTCTTATAGATTACTAACAAGTAACATAGATTTTATAGATTACTGACAAGTAACATAGGTCTTATAGATTACTAACAAGATTTTATAGATTATAGTAACATAGGTCTTATAGATTACTAACAAGTAACATAGGTCTTATAGATTACTAACAAGTAACATAGGTAACTTAAAGATTACTAACAAGTAACATAGATTTTATAGATTACTGACAAGTAACATAGGTCTTATAGATTACTGACAAGTAACATAGGTCTTATAGAGTAACAAGTAACATAGATTTTATAGATTACTGACAAGTAACATAGGTCTTATAGATTAACATAGATTTTATAGATTAACAAGTAACATAGGTCTTATAGATTACTAACAAGTGACATAGGTCTTATAGATTACTAACAAGTAACATAGGTCTTATAGATTACTAACAAGTAACATAGGTCTTATAGATTACTAACATAACAAACATAGGTCTTATAGATTATAGATTAAGTAACATAGGTCTTATAGATTACTAACAAGTAACATAGGTCTTATAGATTACTAACAAGTAACATAGGTCTTATAGATTACTAACAAGTAACATAGGTCTTATAGATTACTAACAAGTAACATAGGTCTTATAGATTACTAACAAGTAACATAGGTCTTATAGATTACTAACAAGTAACATAGGTCTTATAGATTACTAACAAGTAACATAGGTCTTATAGATTACTAACAAGTAACATAGGTCTTATAGATTTAACATAGATTTTATAGATTAACAAGTAACATAGGTCTTATAGATTACTAACAAGTAACATAGGTCTTATAGATTACATAGATTTTATAGATTACTGACAAGTAACATAGATTTTATAGATTACTGACAAGTAACATAGGTCTTATAGATTACTAACAAGTAACATAGGTCTTATAGATTACTAACAAGTAACATAGATTTTATAGATTACTGACAAGTAACATAGGTCTTATAGATTACTAACAAGTAACATAGATTTTATAGATTACTGACAAGTAACATAGGTCTTATAGATTACTAACAAGTAACATAGGTCTTATAGATTACTAACAAGTAACATAGATTTTATAGATTACTAACAAGTAACATAGGTCTTAAAGATTACTAACAAGTGACAGGTCTTATAGATTACTAACAAGTAACATAGGTCTTATAGATTACTAACAAGTAACATAGATTTTATAGATTACTGACAAGTAACATAGGTCTTATAGATTACTAACAAGTAACATAGGTCTTATAGATTACTAACAAGTAACATAGGTCTTATAGATTACTAACAAGTAACATAGGTCTTATAGATTACTAACAAGTAACATAGGTCTTATAGATTACTAACAAGTAACATAGATTTTATAGATTACTGACAAGTAACATAGGTCTTATAGATTACTAAGAAGTAACATAGGTCTTACTTTTAGAAAAAAGTTTATTTTCACACAAATACCAATATGCTAGAATAAGAAGAACATGAGATAGATAGATAGACAGACAGATAGATAGATTGATGAATGGATACTCGTTTTTATTTTCTACGCGGTTTGTTTTTATACGGTAGACAAAAATTTTTTAACTTAGTTTGCACCCGTTACTATTGGAATGGTCAGTCGATACCATAAAGGAAGATCATAGAGGCTTTTTAAGCCGTGGCAACAATATCCATTACAATAAGGATTAGAACTGATAAACTGTCTGAAACTACTTACATACAGAGGTCTGCCTGCTCCAGATAAGATAACAACGTTTCTTTCACCCTATTTATGTGTTACTTTAATAATGTTTGTATAGAGCAAAACATATTGTGAGGAAACCTCTTTTCTAATGGAAACTTTATTATAGTTTCATTAAAATATAGACGTTTTCACTTAAACAAGTATTTTTTCTCAGATGAGCAACTGATGTTCTATTATGATCTGCAGGATCTTTATAAAATAAGATTGTCCAATCTATTTAACCATTAATGTAAATCTATCGCTTTGAAACATAAAATAGATACTAATACATAGGGTCAACTGCCATTAATACAGACGACAATGTTTGTTTGTTTTGAAATAAGCACAAAACTACACAATGGGCTGTCTGTGCTCTTCCCACCACGGGTATCGAAACCAGGTTTCTAGTGGTGTGAGTTCGCAGACATATCGCTTTGCCATTGGAGGGCTAAGGGTGGTAATCCGGTACTATTACAGAGGGTAGTCTGGCACTAATACAGAGGGTAATCTGGCACTAAAACGGAGGGTCAACTGGCACTAATACAGAGGGTCATCTGGCACTAAAACGGAGGGTCAACTGGCACTAATACAGAGGGTAATCTGGCACTAAAACGGAGGGTCAACTGGCACTAATACAGAGGGTCATCTGGCACTAAAACGGAGGGTCAACTGGCACTAATACAGAGGGTAATCTGGCACTAAAACGGAGGGTAATCTGGCACTAATACAGAGGGTCATCTGGTGCTAATGCAGAGGGTCAACTGGCACTAATACAGAGGGTAACCTGGCACTAAAACGGAGGGTCATCTGGCACTAATACAGAGGGTAATCTGGCACTAAAACAGAGGGTAATCTGGCACTAATACAGAGGGTCACCTGGCACTAAAACAGGAGGTCAACTGGCACTAAAACAGAGGGTAATCTGGCACTAATACAGAGGGTCACCTGGCACTAAAACAGGAGGTCAACTGGCACTAAGACGAAGGATCGTCTGGCGGAACTGCCACTGATGCAGAGGGTCATATACTCGCTATGAAAATGCAAAAAAATTAGCTACTGTTTCCTTGTATACAGTCACGTGATAGACAGGTGTCTGTTCCGATTATGAAAACAAGTTACATTGCCTGAACACGCAAATTGTCTTCAAAAACATAATCAGTCATACTTCCTTCCGAAAAGAAATATTTATACAGCGAGGTTTCTGAAAGACCTAGTACCAAACGAAATGGGACTGACATTTCCAAGAATATGTCGTCTGTTTAATATTAAAGCAGAAGAGTGTTTATGACAACACCAAGATACTGAACCACATCCAAGCCAGTCACGACTAATGACCTCTTTCGCAAAGTGAAAGATATAGTTAAGAAAACCAAAACTAAATCCTCTACACTCACCAAAAAAAAAAGAAAACGTCATTGAGATAAAATTTGGTTGTTATCTTCTGATATCGTTAACACAGTAATAAGTTAGGATTTATACATATCGAAATTATCGACTGTTTTCCTAAGAAAGATGGCTGAAGGAACAGGAATTGTATAGTCTTGTGCAACCACCAATACAACACTGATGGTTGTAGTTGTTTCATCACACAGTTATATAACGGGCGTTATGCCTTCAGTCCTCCTCGGGGAATCGAATTCTGAACTTTAGCAGCTCCAATGGACTTTAGTGTAGTGATCTGTTTAATCATGCATTTGAAAGTTGCAATAAACGTAAGGCTTTAAGCCAGTTTACGGAAATCTGTACAAGAGGACTAAGACCCGCTCGTGGTATAAAAGCTATGAATTCTTCCCTGTTTTCCGTTTGTGATACATACTTAACGTATTTAAATACAATTTTAACAGCCTATACTTGTATCCAAGACAAAGAGCTTCGCTGTATTTAATCGTAGAAACAATTCGTTTATAGAGAGAAAACAAACAGTATTCTAAACGATTCAATACACATTGCTGTGTTGGCTGACAAAAACAGAGAGTTACACTTGTCCATCTTTGCATGGATGTTATTTAAACACCGCGTTGGGGTTTGGAACTGAAAAGGCCATTTAAAAATGGTCGTTGAAACAGTTTGGTCATAAAAATGTAGCTTCATTGTTTCCAATGTCTAGTTTTGCCAGTGATGCTGTTTTAATGTTGCGTCATTATCTGTTATATCTTTGGACACGGAGTCTTTGTTTGTTTTGAAATTTCGCACAAAGTTACTCGAGGGCTATCTGTGCTAGCCGTCCCTAATTTGGCAGTGTAAGACTAGAGGAAAGGCAGCTAGTCATCACCGCCAACCCTTGGGCTACTCTTTTACCAACGAATTGTGGGATTGATCGTAACATTATAACGCCCCCACGGCTGGGAGGATGAGCATGTTTAGCGCGACGCGGGCGCGAACCCGCGACCCTCGGATTACGAGTCGCACGCCTTACGCGCTTGGCCATGCCAGGCCAGACACGGAGTCATTTTACATCTGTTATCATAGTTAATTAATGTGAATTAAAGTTCCATGGGATAACGAAACGCGATGGTTTTTACTTGCAATTAGCGAAAGGTTATTTTTTTTTTCGATCAACTACCATAAACTGAAGCGACATTTAAGTTCATTTCTGTAGGGATGGTATTAAATAGTGTATTAAAAGTTATTAATACAACTTCAACCAAACGTTAAGAAATAAGACAAACTTAGAAGCATATATAGAATTCAACAGGAAATACGCATAATTAAAGTAAAATCTCAACGTGCCATTAATGTAAACTAAGTTAAACGTAAATTTATATTTTAATATAAATTTGTCAATACTTCTGAAGCGTTATGAAAACAACTTTGGTTAAATTATACCACCAATTCTTTCTCTCTCTCTTTCTCCCTAACTTAACATATTGTTATTAATTTGTCATTAGATTAAAATTAATAACTTTCCAGCTGGCAAATACATGTACACCTTCAGGATTTAAAAAAAAAACTCGTTAAATAAGTTAAACCCGAGCATTATAAGAGTCACTGCGTTCTCTAAGCAGATGTGGTGTTAGATCTTATGTTAGAAAATGTATAGAATTCTTTTGTATTATTCTTTATGTTGATTTTACCACAAAGTGTGAACAAAAAGCACTGATTTATATATAGCCAGACACAGGTGTGCAGTAGAAGTTAAACTAGCCTTGTACTAGAAATTCCTTCAAGCTTCTCAGATTTAAATTTCTTATCTTATACGTCATTGGTAATATTTGCTCATAGGGTAATATTTTCGGGCAGCTATGACACAAGGATGATTGCAGATTTTGTCCGTTTTTATGGTCAACCATTCAATTTCACCGATGTTTCCAAATGGTCGACTTTTGTGCTTCAAAGAGCAGAAAATATTTTCCTTAGAGTATGTTTAATACACCGCTTAGATAGACGAAAATGGAATGTTCAAAATGCCTGAACATCTGAGACCCAGTCTTTCACAAACTCTTCTATAGAAAACCATACAAAGAAATGGGTCAATGATCTGTTTTCTTTTCTTAGAAATTTAACAATTCTTGCAAGTGATAGTTTTGTATGGTTGTAAAGTCCAGAGTTAATTAACGTTGGCGACAAACCCTGGAGCTACTGACATTCGTAGTGAATTATGTTTTCCGGCCAAGTGGATCACGAGAGTTGGCAACAGCTACGGGTCATGTACGGAAATGAAGAAAAAAATTGTTTTTCGTGGTTGCTACACTTTATGAAGTTAACATCTAAGCATTTCGTAGCGGTGACTGATACAACCAACTAATTATCACCTTGATATGCTAAACTGTTCTTATAACCAGAAGGTAAAGGGTTTATTTGTGAAGAATATAAAACTTTTTGGTCAGAGGGTAAGATAGTTTACATAGTGACACATGTTAAAACAATAATAACAGTTTCTTACATTTTATTTGTAATGAACAGTTAGTTCATATCAAGTGATTTGATAACGTATCACCACGCGCCATAATTACAAGCACTTTTAGAATGGAATAATAAACACACCACGTGATGTGAACAACCTGATTTAGTATACAAACACTTAAATGACATATCATCTAAACTAGAATAACACAGCGTGCTTTAATCAGTAATAAATACGTATTTAAAATTACGAAGTCAGTTCAAACCATTTATTTTTGATACTTACTGATTAACCTGAAATATCTCTTAAGCTTTTAACCAATAGTCGTTCTTGTTGATGGTTACGTAATGTTAACTGAGTGTTACAACTTGAACAAGTTCTGATGTTCTGACTTTTATCTAACACCTGATGTACTACAGACAAAGGTGAACGTCTGATGACAAACTAATGTGTTATTCTTCAAATTAATTATCTTCATAGCTACGAATGTAGAGGCGGATAGCAACATTCAATTTTAACTGAAGGCAGGAGGGCGCTACATCGATTAGAAAATAAAACGTATTATAGTAGTAATTTTATGCCAAAGTTTACTTGTGCCGTAGTGATAAGGAAACCCGTACTAAAGTGGTAATTTTACGCCCACGTACACTAGTGCTATACCGATCAAAAAGAAACGTTCATAAGAAATCATTTTATGTCCAAGTATAATGATATACTGATTGGAAAGATCGAATAAATGTAGTAATTTTGTTCACAAGTTTACTAGTGCTACAACGATTAGAAAGAAACGTAATGTAGTAGTGCCACTACGATTAAGAAAAAAATTATTCGAACAGCACTTTTATGTTCAAATGTATAATTCAAATAAATTACTACTCATCTTTGAACCGAGTTTTAATTAAAATAAGTGATGTTAGTTTTCATCCAGCGACATAATTATTTCAAAACTCGTGAACTGGAAGCTTCAGTGTTTTGTAAAGCATCAGAAGGCCACATTTTCTTCATCACTATGACAACAAACAAACGAAAATAATGAAATACTTCAATAACAGTTACTTAGTTTGATTATATGGATGACCTTATTTAAGGTTTTTAACATTTTTTTTGTGTCATAAAGATAACTACAGTAAATAACTTCCAAAACCTCGTTTGGGTGATCTGAACTTGGGAAAAAATTGTAGATTGACAATTAGCTTGCATGTGTAAACTCAGAATACTTTGAGTAGGTGAATAGGAAAGTTGAATATAGTTAACTTGCGTAATGGGACAGTATTAAACTGTTTATGCTCAGTCATAGTTAATTACCAGCCTCTGTTTTCAAGGCAAAATTATACAAAGAGCTGTCTTTCCACCCCTTGAAATCGAACCATAGGGCATGTGCGATATATTACAGTCGCTCTACAGATAACAAAGTGAACGTTCATTTGAATATTTTTACCTTTCTCTTTCCTTCTTTCCCAAAACAAGCGGCCCTGGCATGGCCAGATGGTTAAAGCACTCGATTCGGAGAGTGGCGGGTTCGAATCCCCGTCACACCAAACATTCACCGCGGGGGATCAAGTCCCCGACCTTAGCGTTGAAAGTCCATGGAACTCTTTGGCAAGAGTTGAAGATACCAGTCCAGATGGACACTTCTTTTTCAAATCGATCAACAATTATAGCGTTTCGTTTTCAGACGAGTAGAGGAAGACTTACGAAACGTCGTCCTCTTCACTTATGTTTCTACAACAGACAGTTGCCATCTATTCAACTAGGTCCAACTTGGCCAGGTGGGTTAAGGCGTTCGACTCGTAATCGGAGAGTGGCGGGTTCTAATCCCCGTCACACCAAACATGTTCGCCCTTTCAGCCTTGGGGACGTTATAATGTTATGGTTAATCCCATTATTCGTTAGTAAAAGAGTAGCCCAAGAGTTGGCGGTGGATGGTGATGACAAGCTGCCTTCCCTCTAGTCTTACACTGTTAAAGTAGGGACGGCTAGCGCAGATAGCCCTCGAGTAACTTTGCGCGAAATTCAAAACAAACCAAACCAAAATAAGCTTTTTGGTTTCTCGAAATAGCTAGTGAGATTTAAACTAGCATGTGATATTTCCATCTTTAATTTATCTAAACTTTATTAGCATCATGGTCGCCGAGAGTTTGGCTAGGCCCTAGGATAATCATGCATATATGGGTCCCTGTAATACCAGTTAACCCTAAAATGAAACATTTCGAACCTTTTTTATCGGAAAGTTACTAATGCACTCTGAAAAGTCAATTTGGTAAACTCTTGTATGGGTCCCTGATTACCCCGGGACCGGGGGAGTAATCCCTGTTACCTCCTCTGTTATTGGTTGTCTTGACTTAACCATAGAGACAGATAAAGTGTCGCAGAATAATTTCGATCTCTGTATATTAATTCAGACATAGAGTATAATATAATAATTTCGAGTACTATGAATTGAGTCAGAGATACGGTCTCAAAGAAATGTTTCGAGTACCCGGTACCGAGTCGTGGAAACAAACAAACATGATGTCATAAACATCGTTTTTAATATTACGTTTTCGGTGTTCAGCTCCACACTACAGTTTTAAAGTATCTTGAAATATATTAATGTTAACCACTAGGCCATACCAGTCTGTCTTTTAATTAATTATATTGAATCTAATGGAACACATCATCTGTGGAGTTAGGTTTGTTTTAAAGAAATAAAACTTCTGAACAAGCGAGTGTTTAACCCATCGCTTCGTTAATCGAGTACATCTGTGCTGTAACCAACTGAAGATGCAACTCCTCTGATATCTTCTTCGTTTTATCTTCACTTCAGTTTTGGAAATGAATGTTCAGTCAGCTCCACCAGAAGTTTCGGGGCGATTAATGAAGCTCCAAAGAAGAAGTCAAGAGTGGGGGACCACTGGTGGCGTTGGAACTTCGAGCTTAAATCTTTAAGACATCTAACCTAAGAATGGGTTGTGCGATCTTGTTCTGTTTCGATGTCTTCCTCCACTCTAACAGATGTCATATGGAGAACGTACCTCAAAAATTTCTGAATCACGTAAACATTATCTTTACGATTTTAAAACTGTTTCATTGTCGTGTGTCCACTTACTCATCCATGGTCAACGTTGAAGAGAACAACACAATTATCGTAGAAAAATAATTACTTGCCCACACTTTCTTAGATAGTAGCCCAAGAGTTAGCGATGGATGCTGGTGATTAGTTATCCAAGAAAATGCAACAAGTTTACAGTAGAGAAATGAAACTCTTAAAGATAAAAAACAAAGAGTTAACCTCGTTACATATCGTCGCCCAAATTGGTGCATTTGACTATTGTTGTTGTTTTATATTTCCCGCAAAACTACTCGAGGTCTATCTGCGCTAGCCGTCCCTAATTTAACAGTGCAAGACTAGAGGGAAGGTAGCTGCTCATCACCACCCACTGCAAATATTGGGCTGCTCTTTTACCAACGAATAGTGGGATTGATCGTCACATTATAACGCCCCCACGGCTGAGAGGGCAAGCGTGTTTGGTGCGAAGGGGTTCTAACTCGCGACTCTCAGATTACGAGTTGAGCGGCCTAATCACCAGGACACGTTTGACCGGAGTAACTTAAAAACGCACTTGACAAAATATAACATGTTATTAGCAATGCATAGCTTTGATCCTTCGACAACATTACGTAGGAAAATAAGAATAGACTTTAAATGATTGTCTGTTAACTTGATCATTTCAATCCTTTAAAATAAGTACTATCAACGTAATTTCCGTGAAATGCTCTTCTTTCATTATTATGTCGACAGAAACATGCTAGGATTATCTCCATCTCGAGTGAGAGATCTACTTAGATTAACCCTTAAACAGAGGTAATGTTGCAGGTAGCAGCGTCACTTGATGATGGCGGACGTTTAGGGGTTAAAGAGCCACTTTATTAATCCTCGCTAAAAGCACTTAGAACCTATACCGTTGATCCTTGGTCTTTCGTTGGTAATCCTGGAGTTGTACAGAGTCTACTAAAACTCCAGTCTCGAAGTACTGATGGATGAGAGCGTCGGGAATTCTGACGAATATGGTTGACTCAAGACTTCACGTGAAGGTTATCGATTATTTCATGGCGCGTGGTGTTTATCCTTGGGTGTTTTTAAAGGCGTTGAACATTTCTTCTACGACCAAGCTTTAGGTAATGCACATGCGTGTCTTTTTTTATTTTCTTACGATAAAAGAAATATGCTGTCCGTCTTTATATCTTCTATTAGATTAAAAGAAAAAAAATAAGTCCACGGTAAAATAAAAGAGAAAAACATCATGCGCTTTCAAAGGAAAAGACAAAAGAACATAAATTTTGTGTCATAAGCTTCTGTAAAATCATCGCTTTCAGTTGTTCTTATCTTTTTACCATTGTTGTTCATATAGTAAGTGCCTTAGGCCCTTATATTTCTGACTACCTCGGTTTCCAGTCGTTCGTTGAAGGGCGTGAATTTCTAGATCCTCCAATACAGAAAATAGCTTACTAAAACGCCCCCGAGTGGCTCAGCGGTATGTCTGCGGGCTTACAACGCTAAAAACCGGGTTTCGATACCCGTGGTGGGCAGAGCACAGATAGCCCATTGTGTAGCTTTGTGCTTAACTCAAAACAATAACAACTAAAACTACACGGTTGAAATGGTAGCAAACAATAACACGCTGCTTTAACAATATGCAAACTGCCCTACCGACATATTGTTTAAACGTCATTTCACAATAGCTGGTAGAGTGATCTCAATAATTAGTTTATATCGAGCATCAGTTCTGTATGAAGCAGGAGGGTAGAAACCAACTACAATTCAGCCAACAGACTGGACATATTGTTTAAGTATCATTAAACAACAAGTTTAAGTGCTAACTATTTTATGTAAAGCATCAGTTCTGTAAAGGAAGAATTGGAACAAGCATATTACAGAGGATATATATATATATATATATATATGTTGAAAACAATAAATCAAATACAATGATATTGTAACGTAACTTAAATGTATCTTAATACATAAAACATCTCTTTCATTCTGGGATCATACCTCTAATTAAATCGACCGTATTTATGAATGTGGAGACTGGTTTATTTATCTGCTAACTTGACAGACCGTACGTATCTGTAAATGATAATTTTCGTAAGACTAACAGACCTGTTACAACATGACAGAAGTCCTACTGGTCAGTAAACACTGTCACCGAGTGACATTTGACATTTATGACATTTGAAGAGAGCGTCTGGTGAAGACTGTTTAGAAACTGATGGCTCGGCATCGGCCAGGTGGTTAAGGCACTCGATCCGTAATCTGAGAGTCGCGGGGTCGAATTCCGGTCGCACCAAACATGCTTGCCCTTTCAGCCGTGAAAACGTTATAATGTGACAGTCAATCTTACTATTCGCTGGTAAAAGAGGAGCCAAAGGGTTGGCGGTGGGTGGTGATAACTAACTTTCTTCCCTCTAGTCTTACACTGCTGAGTTAGGAATGACTAGCGCAGATAGTCCTCGTGTAGCTTTGCGAGAAATTCTAAACGAACAAACAAACCTAAACAGCTCGACCGACACACAGATCAATTAATTTATTTTTATCTGTTCAACGTAAAATATTAACCAATTTTTCATCCGTCTAACGTACAATGTTAATATCTTTTTCATCTCTTCAACGTACAATATTGATCTAATTTTCATTTATTCAACGTACAATATTAATCTATTTTTCATTTATTCAACGTACAATATTAATCTAATTTTCATCTCTTCAACGTACAATATTAATCTCTTTTTCATCTATTCGAGGTACAATATTAATGTATATTTCATCAATTAAACATACAATATTAATGTATTTTTTCATCTATTTATTGTACAATATTAACGGGTTCGTTATATAATTCTCTATATTTAATTCTTACTTTGGAAAAATTGAAATTAATCAGGAACATTGAAGTTGACCGAAACAATTCATAACACATTTCACATATTTCCAGCTGCTTATCTTGTCATGTCGTGAGGTGGGAGAGGGTAGAACAGCCTATGAATATTAGAGACACCTAATCACATGGAGAAACGAGTCGGAAAGATCCTTTTTACCCATGTTTCTCAAGGAAACATAACACTACCCATCTGGATCAACACATCTCTAACGCTGTTATTGTCACTCTCTATTTCGTTGACGATTCACAGCGTCTGGGATTTACATATTAATAAGTCCTGTTAAACATTTAGTCATAAGGCTGCAAAGCTTCATAACTGATCTAGTCGACAAAAATTGTTTTACTTGTGAAAAAGCCTGCTTTCATGCTGTTCTACTCTGAGCAGGGTTTGGATATTTGTAACTTTGAGGTTCGGCTAACAACATGTCATGTTTGGATATACTATATTAGCGACATCTATCGGTATATATATATATAGTAATACATTTTGGAGTAAGTAACAGCTAATAAACCAAGTCTGAGAAAAGTAAAACAAAAAAAGACCTGAGTGTACGCACTATTGGTACACACAATAAAGTTTTGATTAATCATATAGTATGTGCGTATTGGTGCGTATCTTTAAAACACACGAAACGACTGCAACAGCTACTGGTAACAATATCAATGACTTATTTATGGTATTAGAGTTAATAACTAAAACTTGTATTTCTCTCCAGGTTCAATGTAATGGTATTGTCATACTCGGAAATTAGGTTGGATGGTTACACTTTTATGCAGGTTTTCTAGTAAATAAACTGTCTTTTTTTTGTTATTATGTCGTTAAAAATATTTAAAAAATAAACGTGCATGACCTCTTTATATCTAATTTTACCACTGTGAAACAGAAGACATTTACTATTAGCTTTAAAATCTTTTAATTATTTCATTTTTTATGAAGAGTTTGTACCTTGAGACAAAACCTATCATAGAAGGTTTGGGAAAGGTGACTTGTTGTTGTGTTACAGGTGACTTGTTGTCTTATAGGTGACTTGTTGTCTTATAGGTGACTTGTTGTCATATAGGTGACTTGTTGCTGTCTTACAGATGACTTGTTGCTGTCTTATAGGTGATTTGTTGCTGTCTTATAGGTGATTTGTTGCTGTTTTATAAGTGACTTGTTGTTATGTTATAGGTGACTTGTTGTTGTGTTATAGGTGACTTGTTGTTGTGTTATAGGTGACTTGTTGTTGTGTTATAGGTGACTTGTTGTTGTGTTATAGGTCACTTGTTGCTGTCGTATAGGTGACTTGTTGTTGTGTTATAGGTGACATGTTGTCTTATAGATGACTTGTTGCTGTCTTATAGGTGATTTGTTGCTGTTTTATAGGTGACTTGTTGTTTTATATATGACTTGTTGTTGTCGTATAGGTGACTTGTTGCTGTCTTATAGGTGACTTGTTGTTGTCGTATAGGTGACTTGTTGCTGTCTTATAGGTGACTTGTTGTTGTGTTATAGGTGACTTATTGTTGTCTTATAGGTGACTTGTTGTTGTGTTATAGGTCACGTGTTGCTGTCGTATAGGTGACTTGTTGTTGTGTTATAGGTGACTTGTTGCTGTCTTATAGGTGACTTGTTGTTGTGTTATAGGTGACTTATTGTTGTCTTATAGGTGACTTGTTGTTGTGTTATAGGTCACGTGTTGCTGTCGTATAGGTGACTTGTTGTTGTGTTATAGGTGACTTGTTGCTGTCTTATAGGTGACTTGTTGTGTTATAGGTGACTTATTGTTGTCTTATAGGTGACTTGTTGTTGTGTTATAGGTCACGTGTTGCTGTCGTATAGGTGACTTGTTGTTGTGTTATAGGTGACTTGTTGTTGTTTATAGCTTTCTCCTCCTCCTTTTTTAACAATACCTTTTTGTCGTCCATGTTCTTCTTATCTAAATATTTCTTCTATTCCTTCATTTTTAACAGAAAAGTTTCTCGACCCTGTAAAGTTTTCTTCATGTGAAGTTACATTTTATCTAATGCAGGTAAGTAGTTCAGTGAGAGACAGGTCTTTTGTTTTCCTACATGTTGGGTTCCAAATATCTGAGACGTCACGACTTTGATTCCTAATCGAGGTCCGTTTGTACCTAACTCAAGAAATGTTTGACCGTACAAAGTGAGACCACTGCACAATGAACATTTTGTGAAATGCACAAACGAATGAGGTGACTGATGGGAAATATTTTCATGAACTTGATTTCAGATTTTGAAAATCGAAAATATTCTTAATGTGATGTTTGAGTTGTGATCATTATAGGATTTTACGTTGAATCTCTTATCAGATGTAAAGGTTCTTGGTTGTTTATTTTTTTCGGATTAGACACATTCACTGATTTCACTATTTTTATATTTAGTGTTTCATATATTTTGTAAGCCTGCTATTAATTAAACTCAAAACTAAGAGAAATAATGTGTTTCTAATAGTACTAATTTTGTTTTGTGTTTTCAGTGAGTTTGTGAATTCTTACACAGCTATCTGTCTACGTATACAAGTAATAGTTTGTCAGTTAACTTTGAACTATAATATTTAATGGTAAGGTAATATAACTACACATAAAATAGCATGTTTTGTATTTATGTGTGTTTAGTTAAATAAGCATTTTAAAATGCATTATTATGTATTGTTAAAATGAAAACAATTAACATACGTTCTTCACTTTTAATTCATTTTCCATAAATTTATGAAACAATACCGATAGTTAAAGTTGTTTCAATAAAACCATGTTAATTGTTATGCACAATAAGTGGGTGGATTTTGATTGTTGAAATCATAGTGAATGTGATGGTTCTAAAAATACGCCTGTAGTGATTTCCCGTACATTGTATGTCACCAGTAGTTTACTGAATTGTGAAGTATTATTATTATTCAAGCACGTTCAATATGCTTGGTCAATTTCTAAGAAATCAACAACTCCCGCCACTACTGCTCAAACAACCAATAGTGTTTGCGTTTCTAGCTTATCTCTTCTGAAAACACGATCTCCTCTTCTGGTTTAAACTAATCTGTCCATGAAAACAGTGACATAAATCAACGTTTTAATTATTAAAAGTCAGGCACTTGTCAAGTACATTGTAACAATAGACAGATTTAAGCAGTGTATTTCTGGTGTGTGTGTGTTTTTTTTTCTAATTGATAAGCGGTTTAGTTTGGAGTGTTTTATCTTTGTTTTGGTGATAGAATTATGAATTATCGCGGTACAAAAAACATTTATGAGGGATGAATTTACGTTGTCCAAAGTGGCACAGTGGTATGTCTGCGGACCACCGCTAGAAACTGGGTTTCGATACCCGTGGCGGATAGAGTAGAGGTAGCCCATTATGTACCTTTGTGGTTATTTTCAAACAAATTCGTTAATAAAAACTAATATCTGACCCATTTAAGGTTTCAGACTGTTGCTAAATATTATATTTTCCTCATAAAATTGTTTTTTTTATCTATTTTTCCAACAGAGGATCGCAAACTCTTTGTGGGCATGCTCAGTAAGCAACAGACAGAAGAGGACGTTCGACAGTTATTTCAACCTTATGGAAAAATAGATGAGTGTACTATTCTCCGGGGACCTGATGGCCAGAGTAAAGGCAAGTGAAACTCAAAGTTCGTTAGGAGCTTAGAATATCTGGAAAATTAATTCTTTCTTATGTAATTACTCAAAATTTTACTGAACTACGTTGTTGGAAAAGGTAGCTTGTATTCTACTCTGTCGAGTAAAGTCAGAGTCTTAAATTATATGCGACGTGAATATTCATCAAGCCTCTCGTTAAGTCTTTCCTGAAACGGAAACTTTTGAAGTGAATGATTGAGAGTAAATATCAGTTCTTGGCTTTAACAGGAGCAGGACCAGAAAGTCGGTCAGGCTTTATGAAAGGATCTTGAATTATCGTATTCTGACTAATTGGGACCTCCATTCTCAAGAAGTATCTATCGTTCAAAATGTATGATTATCTCAAGTTTTCCATGAAATAAATTCATCATACTGAAAAATCACTAACTATCTAAAGGTATCTCATGCGAGATGTAATATCTTTCTCTTTAAGAGGCATTGATTTTAAAGGGTGCGCAAAAGGTTTAGTTTATTAATGCACTATGGACCTAAATGATGCTACAGTGTACAATGTAAGGGGAAAACCTCCTTGTGAATGGAGCGTTAGTCAGAGGTGGGCTATTGTATGGTTATTTAGAAGCAAGATACGGACTCCTACTCTTTAACGGAGACAAACAAAATTATGGTGTATGAATAGAACGCGCGCAGTGTATGCTGTCGAAAGATAATTGTTGTAGCTTAATGTTAAACAGTAGCATATCTAGATCTCATATCGATCAATAAATGAAGATACGAGCCATTCTATGGTCCGCAAGCCGCGGATACAAAAGACAGTTGATCTCTTGTACTAATCTACTTGTCGCTATGTGTCATTTCTCTGAGATTTTGAGGCCCGGCATAGCCATGTGGTTAAGGCACTCGACTCGTAACCTGAGGGTCGCGGATTCAAACCCCCGTCACGCCAAACATGCTTAACCTTTCAGCTGGGGGGGCTTTACAATGTGACGGTCAATCCCACTATTCGTTGGCAAAAGAGTGGCCCTAATTTAGCAGAGTAAGACTAGAGGGAAGGCTTTGTTTTGTTTTTTGTTTGTTTTTTGAATTTCGCACAAAGCTACTCGAGGGCTATCTGTACTAGCCGTCCCTAATTTAGTAGTGTAAGACTAGAGGAAAGGCAGCTAGTCATCACTACCCACCGCTAACTCTTGGGCTACTTTTTACCAACGAATAGTGGGATTGATTGTAACATTATAACGCCCACATGGCTGAAAGGGCGAGCAGGTTTGGTGTGATGGGGATTCGAACCCGCGACTCTCAGATTAGGAGTCGAACGCCTTAACCCACCTGGCCATGTCGAGCCACATTGAGATAAGATAATTCTGTTTGTCTTTAATTTTTTGCGCGGGTTGTTTGCACCTAGCTGTTTAATAGTATCCACAACCAACTATTAAACAGTGGTATTTGATCATACTTGTAAAATAGTACACCCACAATACCAACTATTCGGAGCGCGTTTTTATAGCAACGGACAGCGAACAGGGAATCCTCAGATTCATGCTAACTACTGTAGTACAAAAGAGGTTATATAAATTACAACTACACCAGAACAATAAAACACTGTGTTCTTATCCTCAACTGAGTGCAGAAACAACTATTAAATACCAGCTTCAGTATGTTCTCATGTGCTCTAATTAGATCTTATGTTCACTTTGTCGTATAATACCCACGATCTACGAGAAGCGAAATCCGTAGAACTTTTCCCAGCGTACCATGCGGCAACCATGGAATGTAATGTTCATTTTATGCACATATTCACGTATCTGAGGTATCTTCTAAATCAGATGCTGGGATATTCAAACATCGCAGAAAATATATCGTAAATAACGTTTTTTGTTGTTGTTGAAATATTATAGTATGTTTATAACGTTATTTTCTACTGGAAGACGAACATTCTAAGCTGGTGAAAAACAAACTGTTCCGTCGATATTTCTACACATTTATAACACTTCTAAGCCCTATATTCTTTCTACGACCCTGTGTGGAAAGTCTAGGAATACATCCTTTCGATTTATAGTAATATTTAAGGAAAAAGAGATACAAGAACGAAAATATTGGCTTCTGAACAACATATATTTTCGTAGTGGCGCTGTGCTGAAAGTCATAGAATGTATATCCTTTTCATATGCATCAAAATTTAAGGGAAGACATAACATTAACTGAATATTGCAACCATGAAATAACCAGGGACGAAGAAAGTACGTGGATATTTATTTTAATTCGGTCCTGTTATTAACATGTTAATGTAATACAACTTCAATGTACAACTGTATGCTGGTATTTCTTTGACAAAAATATTATTGCTACTATAGTCAAGATGTAAACAAGACTTGTAGGTGTTTGATGGAATAATACAAAAAAAAGGTGTGATTACGTTAGTTATGTTTTATTTCAACACAGAGGATGGCGTGTTGCTAAAGTTACGCAATACTTTCCTCTTATTACTGGTAATTTTTAAAGGTCTTCCTTTGGTTTTATCTTTCTGAAACGCCACTATCCAAATAATTTTTTTTCTTGTCCTGTTTGTTTGTTTTGAATTTCGTGCAAAGTTACACGAGGTTTAACTGCGCTAGTCATCCATCATTTAGGAGTGTAAGACTAGAGAGAAGGCGGTTAGTCACCACCACCCACCGCCAACTCTTGGACTACTCTTTTACTAACGTATAATGGGAATAATGGTCACTTTATAACGCTCCCACGGCTGAAAGGGCGAGAATGTTTGGTGTGATTGGGATTCGAACCTGTGATTCTCAGATTACGAATCGAGCACCTTAACCGCCTGGATATGCCAGGCCGAGAACAGTTTGAAAGAAATTATTCTTCATTATATTCAATGCGTGAAGATTCTCATGAAAAACATTTAGAAGTTCACTGTATGAAACAAACACGATAATGACAGGCTGTTCTAGCTCTTTCTGCTTTTGAGCTTCATTCGGACATGGTTGTTATTCAACACTTGTCTTATCTTGAACTTTAGAATCGCCATTTTGGATGCATTTTGCTTTACAAAAACCCTTGGAGATCACGTGGGCGAGGAAAACGGATGTGTCCGTCATAGCACGAGCTCGTTGATCTAACTTAAATGCAAATGAAAAGGCAAATTTAGCCATAAACAGGTAATCTTTGAAGCCACACCCAGAAGTTCGTGGACTGTATCCACTCTTCTAGTGTGCTGTGTAAAACATTTAGAGGATTCAATAGATACGAGTTTCTATTTATCAATTGGATACTTTGAAGTGCAGTAAAGAAAGCTTTTCTTATACCATATATTCATACACTTATATGCTAGATTTAACATTTTAATAAAAATTATCAGAGGCCATTTTGAAATGTTACTTGATTGAGCGCATAGCTGTACAATAGGACACCTGTACTATTCTCGTTTATTAAATCTTCAAATTATAAACTTATGAGCTAATCGCTGAGCCAGGAGAGGGTGTTAAAATGTGCTTTTTGAAATATCTTTTTCGAATGTTCGAAAAAGTAAGATGGATTTAAGTATTTCTTCATAGAGGGACAGTAAGGTATCATTTACGCCTTTCCTCGATTTACAAAAATGTCTCTTCAACGAACAATTACTGTTAATTTCATATATTTTCTCATTAGAAAGAGATATGAAAAGTATAATTAATTAACTAATAACCTTAAAACTCGTAATAATTATTTGAGAGGTTAACTCCACTTAGAAATAGTGTATTTTTTTAAAACAATAGAATCCGTTGATAAACAAGGTTAGATTTGTTGATAACACAATAAATGACATGTCTTTTTCAATTAAAGTCCATTGATTATTAAGAATCTTGTAGGAACCTGTTAACCTTAATAGTATCATGTAGTCCTAGCATGCCCAGGTGGTCAGAGCGTTCAACTTGCAATCTGAGGATCGCTGGTTCGAATCCCCGTCGCACCACATGTTCTCATTATTTCAGCCATGAGGATGATATAATGATACAGTCAATGTATCTATTCATTGGTACAAGAGTAGCCCAAGACTTGACGGTGGGTGGTGATAACTAGATGAATTCTCTCTAGTCTTACACCATAAATTAGGGACGACTAGCGCAGATAGCCCTCGTGTAGCTTTGCTCAAAATTCAAAATCAAGCAAACAAGTATTTTGTGTGCATGTACATAAAATATACATGTACATGGGTTATGTACAAGTAGATGATATCTCTTAAGGCACTAGAATACTTATCTTCAGTTCATTTGTTTTGTCATGAATTTCTCGCAAAGCTACTCGATGGTCAACTACCCAAGTCGTCTTTAATTTAGTGGCGATAGACTAGAAGGAAGACTGCTAGATAACATCATCCACCCCAACTCTTGGACTACTCTTTTACCAACGAAAAGTGAGATTGACTAGAACATTATAACACCTCCACAACTAAAAGGGCGAGTATGTTCGGTGACTGAGATTCAAACTTTCGATTCGTAAACTTTGGGTCGGAAGTTTAAATCCCAGTCAATGGGCTTTCCTGATACTCTTATAACGCGCTCACAGTCGAAAGAGCAGCAATATGTCTTGAACTCTGGATCTTTAGAATGGCAGCCATACACGCTTTTTAAATTACGTCAACGATTATTATTCAACGTTCATCCTACGCTCTATACTTCTGATTATCTTGTTTAAAAATATTTCTTTTTGTAAACATAAGAGCACGTAGGACATAGAAACAATCGGTTTGAAGCAGCCGTGCAGTGAAACCTAACTAAATCACTTTATCTAATGATTACGTTGAAAGTCGTCTTTAGGTTTACTCTAGAAATAACCCCTGGGGTTTGTTAAAAAGTAATTTAGTTTTGAACATGAGTATCAGACTCAAGACAGTATGAACTACTGGCGTTCAGCTCTTCAGGTTTTCGTTTTCGGTTTGTTTTTATTAAAACCACAGGCCTATGTCTTTCAACCTAACGATTCTGTTTTTTTTGTTTTTTTTGTGGAGTTACATTAATGCAATAAAAACAATAATATACCAGTATTTCTAAAATCAAAAAAGAATAATTTCACTTCGTGAAAATAATGTAAACAACATGGGAAAGGTCTGGTTTTTTATTAGTGTTATTTACAAATTGTTTTTCTGATGTCTTTATTGTTTGTTTTTGTTCTTGAATTTCGCACAAAGCTACTCGAGGGCTATCTGCGCTAGTTGTCTCTAATTTAGCAGTGTAAGACTAGAGGGGAAGGCAGCTAGTCATCACCAACCACCGCCAACTCTTGGGCTACTCTTTTACGAACGAATAGTGGGATTGACCGTCACATTATAACGCCCCCACGGCTAAAAGGGGCGAGCATGTTTGACGCGACTGGGATACGAACCCGCGACCCTCGGATTACGAGTCGCACGCTTTAACCCACCTGGCCATGCCGGTGGCCCTTTATTGTTTATGGAACCTGACAAGTTTCCAGAACGAACGTCTTTACAACAGTATACAAATACGGGTATAAATTATACATATTTAAATATATTAAAAAGTGCATATGCTACTTCAAAGTTTGATATATAATATATTCCATTTAGTTATCATGCCGAACTTTACGTAATTACCTTCTAACTGAGTTTATAACTTTACGTCACAAGCGTGCTGTACGTAATTTGAATGATTTATAGGGTGATCAGGTAATGTCTAAAGAGTTCTGTGTTAGTAACGATGGATTATTCGTATGACAAACGTTGGTAAGTAAGTGAGCTGCTGACACTGTTTGCTATTTTTGTATGTTCCTGTGTAATGTGTATATATATATATATTTAATTTGTAAAGAAGAGAACATAATTCACTTTACAATTTTCTGAAAAGCAAGATTTATCTATCTCAAAAACTCTATGAAATATTGGCGCTATGAATGGCTCTATCTATAGAGACCAATAGAAATGATTAGATCTAAGTGTATAAGCCTAGTGTGTGTGTGTTAGAGGATTACTGTTGAAAGTTTCGTACATGGGTTTAATTAGTTTCTAATTACTTCCAGGCTGTGCATTTGTGAAGTTTGACTCTTGTTCAGAGGCGCAAGCAGCTATCAACGGACTCCATGGTAGCCAAACCATGCCAGTAAGTAAGGGCCTACAGTTAACTTAGCTTAGGATAGTTCACTGATTTTGTACATTAATGTATCACTAATCCAGTTAACAATAAACTCGTGTCTGCAAGTTTGATGTCAGAATTATAAAACCAAATGAGCGTGTGTGTGTGTGTGTGTAGAAGATTAATACACAATATTTAAGTAAATGAAACAAAATGAAAACAACAAATCCAAAACTCTGATTAATGATATTTTCTTATAAACAAAAACAAGCCCAAACAAAAATAAAAAAAAACGCTACACTAGTCGAAAAGATCCTTAGAGTAGACTACAATGTGGGATATAAAATGTACCCTAGGTTTTGGAGGTGACTGCAGTAGTAGGACTCACATAGCAGTGGGGGTACACCGTCTATCAGTCTTCATCTCCGTTAGCCAATATATACAACTCGTGTACATAACATTATTTATCGTCGATCGAGCTTGAGAACTGTGAACTCATGAAGCTCGAAGTGGCGTTCATTAGCTAGTTGTGATATATGCACATCACGAGTAAAGGCCTTTCATATTTCAACGAGCAGGTTTAATGTGCTAATTAATGCAGCGTCACCATCACTATATTGTTGTTTTTACGAAAACCTTTTGCTCTTCCCAAGATTATTTTTTAGCTTGCTAGTTTCTATGAGGTTTTGGGTCTCAATGAAACAGCGTTTCTTATGATCGTTTAATGGCGAAGACTCACATGTTATAAATCATTCAAAAATAATAGTTTTTATACGTTGTGGAAAACAAAATTTAAATTTTTGTTTTCATTTTCGTAATGAAAACCAGGTGTTATGAAGTGTTATAGCAATATACATATATATTTTTAACTACAGAGCCTTGCAAAAGTGCTCGCCCATTACCATCAATGTCACATTATGACGAAATACAAATAATGTAAAAAAAATAATGAACTTTTTTTATTCAAGACTCCAATAATCAAACTTAACAATGCAACGTGTGAAGGAAGTTGAATGTCACCAAAATCTGCCAAAAATATATAAATCGATATTTGTTAAATGCATAAGTATTCAATCCCATGTCAGTATTGGTGGAAGTAATTACTGCTTTGAGTCTTCTTGGATAGGTCTCTACCAGTTTTACACAATGGAATGGTGTAGTTCTTGTTCGTTCTTCCTGGAGAAAATGCTGCAATTCTGACTAGTTTGTTGGGGATGTTTGGTAGACTATAATCTTCAAGTCTTTCCATACATTTTTCACAAGATTCAACTCAGAACTTTGACTGGATCACCCCAGGAGACTCACTTTCTTCTTTAGAAACTACTCTAGTGAGGTTTACCTTGTGTTTCGGGTTATTTTTTTGCTGAGATGTAAATTTTCGACTCAGTTTTAGGTTCTTCCTGACTCAAACAGGTTTTCCTCTAGGATTTGCCTCTATTTGTTACCATCCACCTTCCCTTTAATTCCTACAACGTTTTCTCAGTTCCTATAACATGATTCTATCACCACCATGCTTGACAGATGGAATGGTGTTGACTGGGTGACGTAGTGGTACTTGGTTTGTGCCAGACGTCACGCTTTGAATTTAGACGAGAAAGCTCAATTTCTGTCTCGTCTAACCACAAAGCTTTCTGCCACATGTTTTAAGAATCATGTATAAACTGTGTTACAAACTCCATACGACAGTAAAGATTATTCTTTTCAGTAACTTCTTTCTTGCTTCTCGTTCACATAAGTCAACTACGATATTGTCGAACACTGACTCAGACATGGAATTCTGCAACTCTTTCAAAGCTAATGAAAGTGACACCTACAATCAGTATCCTGCTTTTCCGTGCATTAGTTTGGAAATGCAACCTGACGTGAGTAGTAACTGGGTGGTATAAAGAACATTCCACTTCTAAAAGGGATAATCAGTGACTTTGAAATTTTCTTGTATCTTTTTCCAAAGCTGTGTTTCTCTATCACTTTATTTCTGATTTGTTTAGAAAACTCCTTGATCTTAATGGTTGGTTTGTCACATCACTTTGTGTGTTGTGGGTTGAATAGATCCATTTACTGTGAAATCAAGTTAAACCACTTTCATTACACATACAGAGAGACCATTACACTCATTATGTGACCTTTTGAACTAATCTTTTACACCTGAACTGATTTAGGGCTGGAGCAGATTGTGTAAGTTTTAAATGGAAAGTTACATTTGAAAGTTTGGCGATTCCAAGTTCAGATGGAAACGTAATTTGGAAACTTTACAGGGAAATGAATACTTTTGCAAGGTTCTGTAACTTTAACATACTAAACGGAAATAATATAAAGTAAAAAAACTTTACTTTCTTGAAGTACTCACATTAAAAAAATGAATCAATGAGCATTTCATATAATTTAAAACATTCAAGATTCCGTTGGCTCTTTTGCATGTTTCTCATCATTTAAAAAGTGTTTAAAATATTTTTGTTAAACTTTCCCTTCGCTAGTTTTGTTATTCTACTTATAGCCTAATTATTTGTTATGTTTTGGAAGTGTACAAGAATATTTTCAGTGTAATGTGTTTAAAATAAAAGCCCTATCAAAAGAACAAATATACTGAGTTCAACACAAAACATTGTTCAAAACATACACATTTTTTAAAGACTTTAGACACTTAATGTCTGGTATCTTTATTCCCAGCATGAATTAGCAAGCCGAGTGCTGCTAATGACAAGGTAAACAATTCCTTAGCCATAAACAACAGTCAGTATGTGAATTGATTCACATGGTATTTCGACTTAAGTACCAACCATTCGATCTATTCCACAGATGAGAAAGTTTGGATCACTAAGTTATTTTAGTTTTCGAATATCACAGCAGTATTCCGAGGAATTACGTCATCATCACAGTTGCTGGGACCTAGTGGACTATTGGAAACCTGGTCCACAGTATCAACACATAAATCCACTTTATAGCAACACACTAAACTAATGGCTGAAATATGTGGTTTTCCAGACAGTCCTAAAGGCTGATCGCGAAGTTAAGCCCAGTTGTGTTGATTTATAGGTTGATGCTGCCATTAGAGCCAATCTTATAAGCCACTTAAGCACTAGCTCTATTTAGTTTAGATCATCATACACCACCACCAGATAAGCAACACTAGTTTCACCCAATAAGAAGCAATATTCTCACCATAATTATCCTCGTCAGCAATGATTTTTACCCTTCATCTCTGATCCAACCACTAGTTAAGAGTTTCACTTTTTACATGTGACGTCAGTTTACTCACGTGATCCATGCACTTTCTCGCATAAAGTAAACACTGAATATTGCTCCTCAAAGGTTTGATCTGTTGAATGATGAGACAATGGCTAATTCAATCAAAACTGCTTCACTGTTATCAATTTGAGCTGAAACTCATCCGTTGTCTTTTCACACTCTCTCTTTTGCCACATGACCACTTTTGATGACGTACGAGTTCATATACATCAGTTAATACAGGTCTTATTTGCTCCACATATTCGTTTAGATTCTCTGTCCTGAAAAGTAGATAATAAATTGTCAACTGGAACGAGAAATATATTAATGAACATTAACAAGCTCAGGAAGTAGTAACTACACTTTATCTGACACTTCATCAAACATTAACAAGCTCAGGAAATAGTAACTACACTTTATCTGACACTTCATCAAACATTAACAAGCTCAGGAAGTAGTAACTACACTTTATCTGACACTTTATCAAACATTAACAAGCTCAGGAAGTAGTAACTACACTTTATCTGACACTTCATCAAACATTAACAAGCTCAGGAAGTAGTAACTACACTTTATCTGACACTTCATCAAACATTAACAAGCTCAGGAAGTAGTAACTACACTTTATCTGACACTTCATCAAACATTAACAAGCTCAGGAAGTAGTAACTACACTTTATCTGACACTTCATCAAACATTAACAAGCTCAGGAAATAGTAACTACACTTTATCTGACACTTCATCAAACATTAACAAGCTCAGGAAGTAGTAACTACACTTTATCTGACACTTTATCAAACATTAACAAGCTCAGGAAGTAGTAACTACACTTTATCTGACACTTCATCAAACATTAACAAGCTCAGGAAGTAGTAACTACACTTTATCTGACACTTCATCAAACATTAACAAGCTCAGGAGTAGTAACTACACTTTATCTGACACTTCATCAAACATTAACAAGCTCAGGAAGTAGTAACTACACTTTATCTGACACTTCATCAAACATTAACAAGCTCAGGAAGTAGTAACTACACTTTATCTGACACTTCATCAAACATTAACAAGCTCAGGAAGTAGTAACTACACTTTATCTGACACTTCATCAAACATTAACAAGCTCAGGAAGTAGTAACTACACTTTATCTGACACTTCATCAAACATTAACAAGCTCAGGAAGTAGTAACTACACTTTATCTGACACTTCATCAAACATTAACAAGCTCAGGAAGTAGTAACTACACTTTATCTGACACTTCATCAAACATTAACAAGCTCAGGAAGTAGTAACTACACTTTATCTGACACTTCATCAAACATTAACAAGCTCAGGAAGTAGTAACTACACTTTATCTGACACTTCATCAAACATTAACAAGCTCAGGAAGTAGTAACTACACTTTATCTGACACTTCATCAAACATTAACAAGCTCAGGAAGTAGTAACTACACTTTATCTGACACTTCATCAAACATTAACAAGCTCAGGAAGTAGTAACTACACTTTATCTGACACTTCATCAAACATTAACAAGCTCAGGAAGTAGTAACTACACTTTATCTGACACTTCATCAAACATTAACAAGCTCAGGAAGTAGTAACTACACTTTATCTGACACTTCATCAAACATTAACAAGCTCAGGAAGTAGTAACTACACTTTATCTGACACTTCATCAAACATTAACAAGCTCAGGAAGTAGTAACTACACTTTATCTGACACTTCATCAAACATTAACAAGCTCAGGAAGTAGTAACTACACTTTATCTGACACTTCATCAAACATTAACAAGCTCAGGAAGTAGTAACTACACTTTATCTGACACTTCATCAAACATTAACAAGCTCAGGAAGTAGTAACTACACTTTATCTGACACTTCATCAAACATTAACAAGCTCAGGAAGTAGTAACTACACTTTATCTGACACTTCATCAAACATTAACAAGCTCAGGAAGTAGTAACTACACTTTATCTGACACTTCATCAAACATTAACAAGCTCAGGAAGTAGTAACTACACTTTATCTGACACTTCATCAAACATTAACAAGCTCAGGAAGTAGTAACTACACTTTATCTGACACTTCATCAAACATTAACAAGCTCAGGAAGTAGTAACTACAATTTATCTGACACTTCATCAAACATTAACAAGCTCAGGAAGTAGTAACTACACTTTATCTGACACTTCATCAAACATTAACAAGCTCAGGAAGTAGTAACTACACTTTATCTGACACTTCATCAAACATTAACAAGCTCAGGAAGTAGTAACTACACTTTATCTGACACTTCATCAAACATTAACAAGCTCAGGAAGTAGTAACTACAATTTATCTGACACTTCATCAAACATTAACAAGCTCAGGAAGTAGTAACTACAATTTATCTGACACTTCATCAAACATTAACAAGCTCAGGAAGTAGTAACTACACTTTATCTGACACTTCATCAAACATTAACAAGCTCAGGAAGTAGTAACTACACTTTATCTGACACTTTATCAAACATTAACAAGCTCAGGAAGTAGTAACTACACTTTATCTGACACTTCATCAAACATTAACAAGCTCAGGAAGTAGTAACTACACTTTATCTGACACTTTATCAAACATTAACAAGCTCAGGAAGTAGTAACTACACTTTATCTGACACTTCATCAAACATTAACAAGCTCAGGAACTAGTAACTACACTTTATCTGACACTTCATCAAACATTAACAAGCTCAGGAACTAGTAACTACACTTTATCTGACACTTTATCAAACATTAACAAGCTCAGGAAGTAGTAACTACACTTTATCTGACACTTCATCAAACATTAACAAGCTCAGGAAGTAGTAACTACACTTTATCTGACACTTCATCAAACATTAACAAGCTCAGGAAGTAGTAACTACACTTTATCTGACACTTCATCAAACATTAACAAGCTCAGGAAGTAGTAACTACACTTTATCTGACACTTCATCAAACATTAACAAGCTCAGGAAGTAGTAACTACACTTTATCTGACACTTTATCAAACATTAACAAGCTCAGGAAGTAGTAACTACACTTTATCTGACACTTCATCAAACATTAACAAGCTCAGGAAGTAGTAACTACACTTTATCTGACACTTCATCATGCTATAATTACAATATTTCAATCCAAGATTCAGAAACTTCTCAAGCGTACATTTAATATTGTACATAACACATTAATACCAATCGATGTATGTCACATTCTAAACGTTTTTGTTTTCATCCACACTTATGTCTCCAGGTGCTTTGAGTCATGTTACTCATTGTTCTTTAGATTTGTGATTTATAGACTTTTTCAGCCGATGAATAAACTTTGGCCGATTTTAAAACAATTGATAAAAATCACTTCATACTGATTGTAATTATCATCCTTTATAAATGAGAATATATTAGCTATATCCAAGGTTTTTCTCTGTATTGTAGAGCTAACTATTTAGATTACCGATATCCAAGGTTTTTTTTTTCTGTATTGGAGAGCTTACTGTTTAAATTAGCTATTTCCATGGGTTTTTTTTCTGAACTGTAGAGCTAACAGTTCTCTGCTTCAGTTTGTGTTGATGCTGCTTTTTTTTTTTCCTGAGGAGTAAACATAGTACAATATTTGCAGTGTTCCTCAATGTGACGATCGGAATCCAGCTAGTAAAAATACGTCCAAACAATACTGTGTGAAACTCCCTGAGTTCATCCAATGAAAAGAAAATAATCTACTGGCTAAGAGACCATGATCTTACTAGCTGCATTAGAAGTAACGTTCTACATTTATAGAGTCTCAAAGGTTATACAACACAAAAACATACACTTACAGATTAGTTTATAAATGCCAGAAGTTACTTGCATCCAAGCTGCATCTACCAACTTGAAAAGGGTAAATTTACTTTGTTGTAAAATAAGTAGCATCCAAGGTAGAATTGGGTTCTTCAATTGGTCTTTCAAGTGCTCAATATTTTCCTTTCGTGATGTTTGTTACAGTCTAATGTTTATTGCTCTTACAATTTAATGTTACTGGCAAAACAGTGGCACTCACTGCGTTCAAGATAAGGACATTCGATAAAATTATAAGTTCATATCATTAGGTAAGTTAATTCATTTCAATAGCCATGCTATTGCCCTGAATAATGCTACACAATAGATTTATACTCTTTCAGTATTGTATTCTAATATGCAATCATAGCTCCTTGATGTCCTTTAACCACTTCAGTAGCACATGATCCATTCTAATAGTGAGTCCCTTACTATTCAAGTAGAGGCAGTTTTGTCATTCTTGTCCATTAGTGGTGTCCAGAAGCTATGAATGTGTTACTGACTTACCTGGTTCTTCTCTTGACCTTCTCATCTTTGTGGCAGTACTGCTATAATCTTATTATCCCTAGTATTTCAATCCAGGATAAATGAAAAAAGTTTGCTTGTTATGAAAATAACACTGGTGTACTGTAACAATATAAATGCTTATTTACAGTTTCAATCAATTTAAAATATGAATCATTTTTGGTGATGGTAGACTCTTCTGTAGATTTCCCTTATAGCCAAACACCAGGACCTGTCCACTCATCCCTACAGTAATCATAGAATCAGTGAAGAGTCCATTACTGCATACTTCATGACAAAGATGTTCCACATGTGCATGTAAACAGATGAAACTGCAAACATTGGAATACCATATATATAGTTGAGACACTTTGTAAGCTTATACAGCTGCTCAGATGTTGCATCAGAGAAGCTGAATGACATTAAAATAAATGTTTGCAGTCCGTATCAAAAGAAGAAAATAGCGTCATGTTTTTTCCTTTTATCATTTAATTTGAATTGTCAGTAGCCAGGCACCATATCTGGTGTGTTAATCCAGATTATACCTACAGTGCATTTAGACCTTTATCTATGTATGATAACACTCCATAGAGATCCTTAGTATCCATTCCTTTCTCTTCACTATCAGTACTAAGATAAACAAGCATTCTCTTCTCTGATGGCTGTATTATTTCGTCCTTCAAATCCACTCTGTTTCACTACTAGAAATATCCTTGGAGTTCTGCATAGTGATTATTTTATTGGATGCACATAACCTGTATTTGTGTGATGCCGTGATATTACTCATCCCACATACATATTAGCAAATTCTATCAATTGCTTACCAATTTACGACAAGATTGTAAAGTGTTCTAGCAATCATCTGTCTGGATGCAGGGTGGCTGAAGTAACATTAATTGTATGGCCAATTGCAGCCATTTATGCTGTACTCGGAGCATCACTACCTTTGTCATCTTATACGACTATCTCAACAACTATTTACTCATAATTACAAACTTTAAATACATTTATTTCTTGGAGAAATTCCTGTACATGTAAGTGCAGCTTATTTTCTGAATGGGAACCAGCATTCGATGCACTGTTGATGGCATTGAATAAGTTAAATTTGTACCACATCACAAGAAACCTTTTGTCCAGTAGAAGAAATGGTAACATCCTCCTCTTTGTGTGTGTTTTCGGTCCGTTTGGTTCTGATTGGCCTTCAATCTTCTGGGAATGCTTGAGTCATCACAACTTTGGATTGATGGTTTTGAACTTCATAAGACATAACTTTCAAAAGCACGTATCTGAAGAGGCTGTGATGCAGCTGCTACTACAGTAGGCGTTCCTTCTTCTGGCAACCATCTTGATGAAGAAATGAAATGTATCCAACATCCTTGTCAAATCGTCTGGACACCATTAATAAAATCCCAATAAACTTTTCAATGACGATTGATTTCAGTCTGAAGTTGCCATTCAGGAATATTCTATCTAATTAAGTGATGCAGATCAACCAAATATACATTAGAGTTTTCATGAAGGCCCAGATTTCAGTCTTTGATTTCCGCCTGCTAGATAGCTGTGATGTCTATAGTAGGTCAAATCTCCTGTGTAACACAGTCACTACTATATCCCAGTAATTAGACTGTTTCTCTGTCAAATTCTCTACAAAACCAAGTGTTTTAGCTTCTAAACTCATCATCAGATATTTATCCATCTCTTCCTGAGTCTGAGAATTTCTAAGCACTTTGTCTGATTCGTTTTAATAAACCCTCCAGATGTTATTTCGTGAAACTTCTGAAGTTTAATGTGTTGATTTATTTCACTTCCGTGTTTGTGTTTTCTTATTGGGCTATCTGCTGGGTCCACCGAGGGGAATCGAACCCCTGATTTTAGCGTTGTAAATACGCAGACTTACAGCTGTACTAGCGGGGGATATTTGCGTGTGAGTGTTTCTCTTAAAGCAAAGCCACATTGGGCTATCTGATGAGTCCATCGGGGGGAGCCGAACCCTTTTGGCGTCGTAAATCCATAGACTTACTGCTATACCAGCGGGGGACGTTCGCTTCCGTACTACCAATCGTCACTATCCTATGATAGTACCTTTACTCACTTGCACGTGGTGTATCAACTTCCTCAAAGGCACCAACTCTGCACATTCTGGTGTCTTGTTATTCATACAATACGCTTCACGTGTTTGGCTCACTCGAGGTCTTCAGCTTCTCTAGATCTCTTTATAAAATGCCCGTTTGAAAAACAGCTGTGTCAGTTTTGAATTCGACGGTCATTTTTATCGTAACAAATAAAGTGCCCTAAGTCATCGGCGTCCCCTAAAAATTCGTAAATGTTCTGATGCTCATAACTCGTCAAGATGCTTACTGTTTGTCCTGAGCTGAGTGCGAGACAACTCTGACTTTTAAGAGTGCAACTCTAATATTCTAGCTACAAGTAACTCCTACCAAAATATTTGTCTCATAACTCCTACCAAAATATTTTTTCCCATCTGGCTGGTGTCAATATGGAGTTTTTCTTGGTTGACCTGGCTGCTGTCAATATGGAGTTTTTCTTGGTTAAAGGCATCCCTTATTTTCCCAAGATGACCTGGCTGGTGTCAATATGGAGTTTTTCTTGGTTAGAGGCATCCCTTATTTTCCCAAGATGACCTGGCTGGTGTCAATACCGAGTTTTTCTTGGTTATAGGCATCCCATACTTTCCCAAGATGACCTGGCTGCTGTCAATATGGAGTTTTTCTTGGTTAGAGGCATCCTTTACTTTCCCAAGATGACCTGGCTGCTGTCAATATGGAGTTTTTCTTGGTTAGAGGCATTCCTTACTTTCCCAAGATGACCTGGCTGGTGTCAATATGGAGTTTTTCTTGGTTAGAGGCATCCTTTACTTTCCCAAGATGACCTGGCTGGTGTCAATATGGAGTTTTTCTTGGTTAGAGGCATCCCTTACTTTCCCAAGATGACCTGGCTGGTGTCAATATGGAGTTTTTCTTGGTTAGAGGCATCCCTTACTTTCCCAAGATGACCTGGCTGGTGTCAATATGGAGTTTTTCTTGGTTAGAGGCATCCCATACTTTCCCAAGATGACCTGGTTGGTGTCATTATGGAGTTTTTCTTGGTTAGAGGCATCCCTTACTTTTCCAAGATGACATAGCTTGTGTTTGTCACGGTGATCCTTGTTACCAACTTCACTCATTTATTCAAATCAGAACTGAGAGAGTGAAGTGGAAAGCAGAAAGTGTGGTCTTCAACTGAGATTCAACTCCTTGGGTTAATGACCGGATTTCAAAGTCATCCAGGAATACGCAGAATACAGAAGCACTGTGCATATAAGTAAGACCACTATTCGTGACTGTTTTTACACCGTATACCATAATTATAAACCAACAGTTATCTTACCCTCTCGTCAGTAAGATGTTGTATGTACACTGGAAATTACATATTACGTTTTAACGGTTACAAAATGTAGAAATAAGAAATAATTAAATGTTCAACATAAAAAAAAAACATTTGGAATTTGCATTCGACAACAGCTTTTATTCTTAATAACTTAATCCATGGTATTTTTAAACAATCTTGGAGTAATATTTGGTTTGTTTTGTTTTGGATTTCGCGCAAAGCTACACGAGAGCTATCTGCGCTAGCCGTTCATAATTTAGCGGTGTAAGACTAGAGGAAAGGCAGCTAGACATCACCACCCACCGCCAACTCTTGGGTTACTCTTTTACCAACGAATAGTGGAATTGACCGTCACATTATAACGCCCCCACGGCTGAAAGGGCGAGCATGTTTGGTGTGACGGGGATTCAAACCCGTGACCTTTAGATTACGAGTTGAACGCCTTAACCCACCTGGCCATGCCGGGCCTTGAAGTAATAGTATCCGACCATAGTTATAAGAGATCCTGAGCAGGTATACAGAAAGGATAGGTAGCTTTGACCCATCCAGAAGTAAAGAGTTTGTTACAATGTTGTTTTACAGAAAACAAACCAGACTGCAGTTAATCATATGCACAAACATGTATTAATGCGTGCAGTTTAGTGTCTATGGTGACACTATCTTAACACCAGGCTAGTTTCTGTCTGTAGTTGCAACAGTTGAATGTATAAACTTTTCAGACAAGAACCAACACATAACTGTATTAACTTCACTGCCACTGGGATTCTGCCAAGCTAATATTAGAACCATGTTACAGAAGGCCTAACCTCTGCTAAAACTCATCAAAAACTTAACGAAGATATTTCTGCCAAGAATGAAAATCGACCTTTTGCATCAACCCAAGTACGAAGCCTTTAAAGACAGGACAAGCACAGTTCAAATATGTCAAAACACTGTTTGTCTAAAGCCTTTAAAGACAGGACAAGCACAGTTCAAATATGTCAAAACACTGTTTGTCTAAAGCATTTAAAGACAGGACAAGCACAATTCAAATATGTCAAAACACTGTTTGTCTAAAGCCTTTAAAGACAGGACAAGCACAGCTCAAATATGTGAAAACACTGTTTGCCTAAAGACTTTAAAGACAGGACAAGCACAGTTCAAATATGTCAAAACACTGTTTGTCTAAAGACTTTAAAGACAGGACAAGCACAATTCAAATATGTCAAAACACTGTTTGTCTAAAGCATTTAAAGACAGGACAAGCACAATTCAAATATGTCAAAACACTGTTTGTCTAAAGACTTTAAAGACAGGACAAGCACAGCTCAAATATGTGAAAACACTGTTTGCCTAAAGACTTTAAAGACAGGACAAGCACAGTTCAAATGTGTGAAAACACTGTCTAAAGTCTTTAAAGCCAGGACTGGCGCAGTTCAAAGATAGGAAAACACTGTTTGTCTAAAGCTTTAAAAAAGACAGGGCAAGCGCAGTTCAAATATGTGAAAACACTGTCTAAAGTCTTTAAAGCCAGGACTGGCGCAGTTCAAAGATGGGAAAACACTGTTTGGCTAAAGCCTTTAAAGACAGGACAAGCACAGTTCAAATATGTGAAAACACTGTTTGGCTAAAGCCTTTAAAGACAGGACAAGCACTGTTCAAATATGTGAAAACTGTTTGTCTAAAGTCTTTAAAGACAGGACAAGCACAGTTTAAATATGTGAAAATACTGTTTGTCTAAAGCCTTTAAAGACAGGACTGGCACAGTTCAAATATGTGAAAACACTGTTTGTCTAAAGACTTTAAAGACAGGACTGGCGTAGTTCAAATATGTGAAAACACTGTTTGGCTAAAGCCTTTAAAGACAGGACAAGCACAGTTCAAATATGTGAAAACAGTTTGTCTAAAGCCTTTAAAGACAGGACAAGCACAGTTCAAATATGTGAAAACACTGTCTAAAGTCTTTAAAGCCAGGACTGGCGCAGTTCAAAGTTGGGAAAACACTGTTTGGGTAAAACCTTTAAAGACAGGACAAGCACAGTTCAAATATGTGAAAACTGTTTGTCTAATATCTTTAAAGACAGGGCAAGCGCAGTTCAAATATGTGAAAACACTGTTTGTCTAAAGCCTTTAAAGACAGGACAAGCGCAGTTCAAATATGTGAAAACACTGTTTGTCTAAAGCCTTTAAAGACAGGACAAGCACAGTTCAAATATGTGAAAACACTGTTTGTCTAAAGCATTTAAAGACAGGACAAGCACAGTTCAAATATGTGAAAACACTGTTTGTCTAAAGCCTTTAAAGACAGGACAAGCACAGTTCAAATATGTGAAAACACTGTTTGGCTAAAGCCTTTAAAGACAGGACAAGCACAGTTCAAATATGTGAGAACACTGTTTGTCTAAAGCATTTAAAGTCAGGACTGGCGTAGTTCAAAGATGGGAAAATACTGTTTGTCTAAAAGTCATAACTGAGTACAGGTAACTGTAATGAAATTTTGAAAATATCTGTGTATAAATATTTTAAAAAACTGTTGTGTAGAGTAGTTTAGTTTGACACATTACAACAGCAGTTACCACCCAAATCTTGTATTCCATTACAGCTTTGACTGGAAGTAAGATTTGGTTTTAGAACGCTAGTAAAAACTTATGTACTTCATAATGATCGCACCGGTGATTGAAACGTAATACTGGTTCTAGAACCAAATCTTACTTCCACTACAAGCTGTGACTTGTAATAAAATACACTTGGTCAGAAAGTAAAGTCGAAACTAAACTATTGAAATTCCTATACTGTTAGGTACAGAAACATCATGTTAGCTACTAATACCGATTCAACATGTGTAATTTTCCAATAATCATTACTATTTGTAAATAAAACTTAAAGGCCATAATAAAACTCACGCTTCTCTCTCTACTTGAACAGGGTGCGTCATCTAGTCTGGTTGTTAAATTCGCAGACACTGAAAAGGAACGTCAGATGAGACGAATGCAGCAAATGTTAGGAAACATGGGAGTCGTCAGTCCGTTCGTGTTGAGTCAGTTTGGTGCGTATAGTGCCTATACCCAGGTAAGAGGAAGAAGTGTGTTACATTGTACTATACCAGATTTTTAAAAATATAAATTACTTATTGGGAAATCTCTTTCACGTGTATATGTAATAATACCTTCAGGATAGTAATTTGATAAAACGATGTCAGAATAATATATGGTGTATTTAGAGCAAAGTTTGTTTTGTTGGAATTTCGCGCGAAGCTACACGAGGGCTGTCTGCGCCAGCCGTCCATAATATAACAATGTAAGACTAGAGGGAAGGCAGCTAGTCATTACCACCCACCGTATACTTTTGGGCTAATTTATTACTAACGAATTGACCATCACATTATAACGCTTCCTTAGCTGAAAGGGCGAGTCTGTTTGGTGGGACGGGGATTCGAACGCGCGACCCTCGGATTACGAGTGGAGTGCCTTAACCACCTGGCTATGCCGGGGTTTTAGAAGAGAGCCGAGATATACGGTAATGTAAAGCGTGGGAACTTACAAAAGCGATCTGAATAGATGTCTTCCCAGAACTAACACTATTTATCAGACTGATGAAAACTGAGCCATTAAGACAATTGTTTGATAATTTTCCATAACACTTGAAACAACATGTCTGGAAGAAAAGAAATGACAAAAACTAAATGAAGAAATTGGAATTAATTAAATCAGGTCATGAACGCCTGATTTTAGCGTTGTAAATCCGAAGACATACCGCTGTACTAGCGGAGGGGGGGGGGTTGATGACTAAAACGAGGTAATGCTTTCTCTGTAACGCAAATCAATAAACTCCGCTTGCTGTTCTCAAACAAGCGTACGCTCGCGCTGGAAAAGCTTCCTTATTTTTATTCCTTCCCGTTTTCACATTGACACAATGTTCGTTATTTTTAAACACCCAACTCTTAAGTTCTTCCAGGTGTTACGTTCGTTACTTTTGCGCATTCATTCTCTCACGTAGCTATGACGTTCGTTACTTTTGCGCATTCATTCTCTCACGTAGACATGACGTTCGTTACTTTTGCGCATTCATTCTCTCACGTAGCTATGACGTTCGTTACTTTTGCGCATTCATTCTCTCACGTAGACATGACGTTCGTTACTTTTGCGCATTCATTCTCTCACGTAGACATGACGTTCGTTACTTTTGCGCATTCATTCTCTCACGTAGCTATGACGTTCGTTACTTTTGCGCATTCATTCTCTCACGTAGACATGACGTTCGTTACTTTTACATATTTCTACTGTCACATTGATACGTTCTTCTAGTTACACATTATTTTACACATTTACTTTTCACATTATGTGAGTGTATAATATGAATTTAGTACTAATAATCAGAAGGCCCGGCATGGCCAAGCGTGTTAAGACGTGCGACTCGTAATCTGAGGGTCGCGGGTTTGCATCCCGGTCGCGCCAAACATGCTCGCTCTTTCAGCCGTGGGGGCGTTATAACGGCACGGTCAATCCCACTGTGCGTTGGTAAAAGAGTAGCCCAAGAGTTGGCGGTGGGTGGTGATGACTAGCTGCCTTCCCTCTAGTCTAACACTGCTAAATTAGGGACGGCTAGCACAGATAGCCCTCGAATAGCTTTGTGCGAAATTCAAAAACAAACAAACAAAACAAACTAATAATCAGATTACTTTCAATAAGCACGTGCAACAATATTTAGAGAATACTTTAAGTCGTGTGCTTGGGAATTCATTTATGTTCCATTTAACACTTACTAATTATCTCTATGGGCTATTTATTGAGCGACAATAACTCTATAGGCTTGGTTTTGAATTTCGCGCAGAGCTACACGAGGGCTAGCTGTCCCTAATTTTACAGTGTAAGACTAGAGGGAAGGCAGCTAGTCATCACCATCCACCGTTATCTTTTAGGCTACCTTTTCACCAACGAATTGATCGCACATTATAATGCCCCACAGCTGAAAGGGCGAGCATGTTTGGTGTGACGGGGATTCGAACTCGCGACCTTCGGATTATGAGTCGAATGCCTCAACCACCTGGCGTTATAATGTGACGGTCAGTCCCACTATTCGTTGGTAAAAGAGTAGCCAAAAGTTGGTGGTGGGTGGTGATGACTAGCTTCCTTCCCTTTAGTCTTACACTGCTAAATTAGGGACGGTTAGCGCAGATAGCCCTCGTGTAGCTTTGTGCGAAATTCAAAAACAAAAAAACACAGAACAGTAAGTGGTCCAATGAATAAATTCTGGGGAACAGATATGAGTATTACCTTACGGCTGTTCTTTGCTCTTAAGCTTGCAGATACACAAAGTGATATCTGTGATCCGGCCATGACGAGTATCGACAGCAAATTTCAAGCACTACAAGTCCGCAGACATGTCGTTGTGCCACTGGATGGGATGTTGTATTTTGTTTTTTTCTAATTAAGCACAAAGCTACACCATGGACTATTTGGGCTGTGCCCATCACAGGTATCGAAATCCGGTTTCTCGCGTTGTAAATCTGCAGACATGCCATTGTAATACTGTGGAAATGATACTGTAAGGAAGGAAAGGAATGTTTATGGTATAATATTTGATCCAAACAAGCTTGTATGTATGTGAATTAGTTATTATTATTAGGATATTTTCTCGGTTGAAAATATTAC
The DNA here is from genome assembly GCF_004210375.1 of Tachypleus tridentatus. Classification (NCBI taxonomy): domain Eukaryota; kingdom Metazoa; phylum Arthropoda; class Merostomata; order Xiphosura; family Limulidae; genus Tachypleus; species Tachypleus tridentatus. Next base: position 255,598,613 of record NC_134837.1, on the reverse strand, counting down.
ATATAAATATTGATTCACAATTTTAACGTTTTGACCGTACCTTATATATACGCCTTAATGTCGATGTGGGTCGGTTGGTCATGCTGGCTTGTGAAGCAATTGATTTAAAATTGAAACATCTGAAGCGCACCTTGACTATTAGATAAGCAAACATAGACTTGAATGTTAACAACTAATTAACTCTTCGCGTATTCAGCAAACCACATCCTTTACTTACGTACTCCAGATAGAAAACGCGGATCGATGATCGTTAACCTTTGAAAATTCACGTGGAACATCATGCGTTTAAGTTTGTTTTGAATTTCGCGCAAAGCTACATAAGGACTACTTGCGAGAGCTGTCCATAACTTTCACAGTGATAGATTACATGAAAGAAGGCAGCTAGTCAACTCTACCCACTGCAAACTTTTAGAATATTTATTATCAAACAATAATGGGTTTAAACATCACATTATAACGCCCCCACGATTTAAAGGGAAATAATATCCAACGAGAGGGTTTCAAAGCGGCAGCCCTCAGATTTGGAGTCATGCTCTCTCACTTGAAAGTCCATATCAGGACTCGTACGTTAAGATGAAATCCACACGTTTTTCCGCCTGGTGGAATATTTGAATAAATTATATCAATTATGGGTGGATTTGAATAATTACATTGCGACCACTGTTTACTCGGTATTTCTTCGTGCAATATCAGTAAAAGTTTAGTTCAGAGCCAAAGATCAGACCATGTCTTAAACAGTTCTTTCTTCCCGAGAATAGTGTTTAAAAATAACAAATTAAACTTTGATGCAAAGTTTGGGTTGTTTTGAACTTTCGCTCGAGCTACACGAGGGCTATCCGCGCTAGACGTCCCTAATTAGCAATATAAGACTAGAGGGAAGGCAGTTAGTCATCACCACCCACCACCAACTCTTGGGCTACTTACCAACGAATAGTGGGATAGACCGTCACGTTATAGCACCCTCAAGGCTGAAAGAACGAGCATGTTTGGTGTGAAAGGGATTCGAACCCGTGAACCTTTGCCTACGAGTCAAACGCCTTAACCCACCTGACCATGCCGGGCCTTGATATGTAGTAAAGAAGTCAATATTTTAAACAGAAAGTCAAGCTATTATTAGATCTTACAGGTTAATTATTAATACTTCACAATGTCTACTAATATATAATCTATTCAAAATAAGTAATACATGCGAAATGTTAAATTATCGCTTTTTTGGGCTAGACTTTGGATTCTTCAGAAACAAAAACAAATACATATATTTATTCTAACTTGAATGATTTTTCCGCTATTGGATTATTGTAATAAATGCTAACAATTCAACTTTTTTTTCTCCAGTTTTTCAAGTTGTCTGCCAAAAATAAGCAGAGAAACATATCGATATGGTAGTTAGCTTATAACAAGTAAAACTCTCTCGTGAAAGTCACGTGTATTTCACGAATTAGAAATATCGTTTAGACAAGTTTGTTTGTTTGTTTTTTGGAATTTCGCATAAAGCTACTCGAGAGCTATCTGTGCTAGCCGTCCCTAATTTAGCAGTGTAAGACTAGAGGGAAGGCAGCTAGTCATCACCACCCACCGCCAACTGTTGGGCTACTCTTTTACCAACGAATAGTGGGATTGACCGTCACATTATAACGCCCCCACGGCTGGGAGGGCGAGCATGTTTGGCGCGACCGGGATGCGAACCCGCGACCCTCAGATTACGAGTCGCACGCCTTAACACGCTTGGCCATGCCAGGCCCGTTAAGACAAGACGCGTGTTGTTGCTAGGTCTAATTCTACTCTATTTTATTGCTAACAATTAGCAGAAGTACATGTCTGAGTTCGTCGGAAATTAATCACGTGCTTTTTTCTAGGACTTATCTTAGGAAAACCAGTGAATACCAGATACACTATATTTCTAAACTGTTTTTTAAATATAAATGATTCAGTTTGTATGTCTCTTTTAATTATGAACAGTTAGCAACAGATAAAAGAGTAATATTTGTTTAAAAGTTAATATACGAGTAAACGTGTTAAACAGAACTTTGTTTTAATAAAAATATTCAGTTAATGATAAAGATGGTATTCACTAACCAGCTTGGTACATTGTGCTAAATGGGTAAGCATATTAAACAGATAAACCCAGAACTTTACCGATGATAGGTACACGTCACTATATTACACAACTTAGGCTGCAAGTTAAACAGACAAGAAAGTTCACATATTTCCTCTTACGTAATAAAAGTAATTAACATTTGTTTTGGGTTTAAAACTTTCACATTCTTTGTCACGACGAATTTCAAGTAATCGTAATTATGTTTCTAAATTTACATATTTAGTCGAAAAGTTGTTTGTTTTGTTTTTTAAGATCATTTCTACTGTTTTGCAAGTAGAGAGATTATGTTTGATTAACCGCATTACATTAGATCTGCTAGTGACATACTCATAACGTCGTATCTACACCCTAAGAATGGAGAAAAATAAAGTTTTCCGTGATAGGAAACGAAGGTCCCCCGCTAGTACAGCGGTATGTCTCCGGATTTACAACGCTAAAATCAGGGGTTCGATTCCCCTCGGTGGGCTGAGCAGATAGCCTTATATGGCTTTGCTAAAAGAAAAACACGCAGGAAACGAAGGCGAAGTTGGAAACTCGTGACTCCTATTGCAAACTACATGCACGTGGGTTAAAGATTTCGTAAAGTTGGGGGTTGCACATTGCGTAAAAAATAAAGTTTTTTCCAGTATCATATAAGCAAGAGTTCAATAATAGCGTGATAAACCTAAAACTTTACGAATAATAAGGAAACATCACAATATTACAAAACTAAGGTTGTACATTAAACAGATAAACCTAGAACTTTACGAATAATAGGGAAACATCACAATATTACAAAACTAAGGTTGTACATTAAACAGATAAACCCAGAACTTTACGAATAATAAGTAAACATCACATTATTACACACCTTTCGTTGCAAGTTAAATATATAAACCTAAAACTTTATAGATAATAAGTAAAAACAACAACAATATAAAGTGATACCACTGCTGAGCATGCGTAAAATAACGAATTGAAATGCGTGATGTTATCGGCACAGCTTATAATCGTAACCCAGATACAACATCTCGAAAAACCTCCCAGTAGTTTGTAGGACTACAGCGTATATAGGCAGTTTCAGCTGACACGGAAGTCAATCCTATATTACATAGTATCGTGTTTGTTTAAGAAACAGTAAATAACAATCGAAACTGTTTATGTCAGGTGATGACCCATCGGTTGATTACAAACCGTGGAGATCCTACTTTACAGATGGTCTTTGTTTTTGTAATTTTATGAGGTTTCTACACAATAATGTCAAAATTCTGCGTTTTAGGATCATGTTAGATCTAAAACACTTGTTTTCATTTTATAAATTTTACATAAGCTAGCTTTACGTTGTTTGAATAAAACTGCAAACCATTAAAGTAAAAATTTAACATCAATTGTTAAGCCTCATGTTTACCTATTTTCTGGTACAGTAGATATCAGTAAAAATTCTTCTCCATTTTTCGTAACTCAACTTAGCCTGCAGTCGTTATTTCTCATTGGTGTAACACTACTCTTCAAATCCAAATTTATCATGGTAGTCGTTTTGGTTTTAAAAACCTTCGTGAGAAAACCCAATAGGCAACCAGGGGCGCTCAGAAACTGTTGTTTCTCTTCAGCCCCGCACGAGTTCATTGGTTAGACATAACTTGAGAGGAAATAATTAATAAGAAAATTGATAATGCTGAATAAATGCAATAATGGTAATTATCTTGATGTCGGTCGGACTAGTCTAACCTGCACTATTATTTCATTTACTATTATTTGAAAGAACATATAACAACAACAACTGTTATGGTGTGACCGACTTTCACAAGCTGGAAAGTTACAATTACAAATAATTTACTTGCCATTAGACATTGTTACTAAACTTACTATAATTTGAAACACTATATTCTTTATCTTGTATTCTGGGTGTTTTGAAGAATTAGAAGAGTGTATGATAATAGTATTCCAACCACACTGTATTTATCAGTATTATACACTTTTCTAATTCTTAAAAATCCCTAACAAACTAGATATAAAATATGGTGCTTAAAAGTATAGTGAGCCCAATATTAATGTAATACAACATCGATTTGCTAGTTTTATCGTTGAAACACTGTTTATATCAACTACATTGTATAGGGACCCATAATACGCAAATTTATTTTGGTGGTTTTATTATTGTGCAATTGTTCGTATAACGTGAATTGTATAGAACTCTAGATAGTACAAATGTGTTTTAGAAATATTATTGCTGAACTACTATTTCTGTAATGTGAACTATACACGGATCGAAATAATGTAAATGTATTCTGATTTCATTGCTGAACCACTGTTTGTATAACCTAGATTGTACAAACATCCAGATAGTACAAACATGCTTCATGTTTTAGTTTCATTAACCTCCTGTTTGGAAGATTGTTTGTTTATTTTTACTTTATAAATCGTTATAAAACTCAATGACGTATAGCATATTTTATTCGAGCAATAATGAATTCAGATCCAATAATGAATAATAATGTTTAATAACAAAAAACAAAACTTATACAAACCAACTTAGCTGAAATGTATTGCTTAGTTAACTATCGAAATATCTAACTAAACACGACAACACATATGCGTTCAAACAGATAATTCGTCAGAGTTTTCCTATAACAGTGTAGGCACAAGTTAATCTTACAATGGATATGTATTGGACACCACCAGCTGTATCGATTTTCAACAAGCCTCGGGTCATGACAGAAAACGTACAGTTAATTTCGATCAAAATTCGATTTTAAGGTCAAACACAAACGAGTTTTCGAAGAGTGGATAACTGTTGGAGGATAGTGATGGATTGTTGCTAGGTTTTTCTTTGTGTAATTTCTTCTATAATCACATTGAAGAAGGCGTTAAAAACGAATATTTATACCATTTAGTTTTCTCTTCTGAGTCTCATAAAACACCAAGATTCAAAATCTTTGAAGCGAATTTTTTTACCATTCTCGTAGAAAATATGTTTGGAAAAAAAATTTGTTTACGTGATAATAGCATACTTGTTTTGGTCAATTGTGGGCTATTTTATTTTATTTTACATAGGTTCCTTTTTTTTTTGTCACAACTTTGAGTCTTAAGCAATGTGGAATACAAAACGTACATAAAAACAGTCATGACTTGTGACAAAAATCACATATTTTTTACCCTAATTTTAATTAAAATAACGCATATCAGAGGCATCACACACGTTCTTATTAATTATGCCATTAGGGATTTTGTTTCAGAGACATCTAGAGGAATAATAATAATTACTAGAAATGTGGGGAAAAAAATCATATGCGGTATATCAGGATTTTTTTTATCAGACGCATTCATCTCTTTGGTTCATCAGTTTTCGATGTTAAAAACGCGTCACAGGTTTTTTTTCTTTGTATTAATGGACACGCGAAATTTTTTCATCCACTGTTTTATTCTTTCTTATTTCTACAACTATGGTATTATTTTCACGATCACCACTATTGGAAGTGAGGCGGAATATGTGACGTTTAGGGTTTGGAACATAAAAGCTTCATACGAAGAGAATACGGATTGAAGACGTTGCTCATTTTATTTACTTATTTATTTATTTTTAGATCAAATTTTTAGTCTCGAAATGCTGCTTTCCTTTACATTCCAGGTACCTAAACTTCTATTTAACTACCATAATGTGAGGATTAAAATATTTCATTTTTTAGCTTTGCGGCTGTTTTCAAAACTCAGGAGCTCTATTATGGGAATCCAATAAAGCAGATATAAATAACTGCTCTTTAACACCGGCTATTCAAAAAGTAGTTTTAATGACCCTCTAAAGAAGATTCCACTAACCTGGTTGTCTCTTAAGAGTCGTTAATGCAATACCTTCTTCTTTTAAATTAAACTTTTGTCCATAGTTGCCGATAGGTGGCAATACTAAAAGAAAATATTTTCAAGCGGTATCTTTTGTAAGGAAAACGATATTATCTTATAAGTGGTTCTAAGCCTATTTTACTCCACGAATCGACGAAATGTTTGTAAAAAAAACTTAAAGACTGTTAAGAATATTTAGGCTTGTACTGCATTATGTGACGTATAGCAGTGGTTATCGAAGTTTAGGCTTACGTACCACTTTCTGATTAAACATTTTTTTTCTTTTGAGATATAAAAACAGGCTTACGTTTCTGTAATATCAAAATCAAAAAGATATTCATGCGTAATTAAGACAGAAAATCAGCTTTAAGCATACGATGATACTTTTCCACTGAACATATATTGCATATTTTAATTTTAAAAGTCGTTATAGTTGACTACAAGGTCAAAATCTCTCCAATAACCTTCATAAAAAGATGCCAAAGACACTAAAGCTAAAAACTAGTATCCTTGGCATTGTCGTCTGGAGTTGCTGTGACGATGACCTCAACAGATAGTTGAGTTCTAAACTGAAATAAGATCATCCAAATTCTGTTCGATTCCAATTCGTAAATGAATCCAAAGAAGAACATTCCACCAGAAACGTTGGGTATCAAAAATTAATTTTGAAATAACGAATTTCATATTTTACTTTGTTTTTATTGGTGTGTTGCTATTTCTTGATTTAAGTTTTTGATTTTATTTCTATCAATCATATTGCTTGTTTTTCATATTTCTACTTCTAGTTTTATTATAAATGATAACTATATTTGTAGTTTCTCACAATAAGTTCATGTGATATAGTTATTGTACTTTACCATAGTTCTACCTTCTGAGAATATTAACCTGTGACATTGTTATTGTGATTTATCATAGTTCTACCTTCTGAGAATATGAACCTGTGACATTGTTATTGTGATTTACCATAGTTCTACCTTCTGAGAATATGAACCTGTGACATTGTTATTGTAATTTACCATAGTTCTACCTTCTGAGAATCTGAACCTGTGATATTATTATTGTAATTTACCATAGTTCTACCTTCTGAGAATATGAACCTGTGACATTGTTATTGTGATTTACCATAGTTCTACCTTCTGAGAATATGAACCTGTGACATTGTTATTGTGATTTACCATAGTTCTACCTTCTGAGAATATGAACCTGTGACATTGTTATTGTGATTTACCATAGTTCTACCTTCTGAGAATATGAACCTGTGACATTGTTATTGTGATTTACCATAGTTCTACCTTCTGAGAATATGAACCTGTGACATTGTTATTGTGATTTACCATAGTTCTACCTTCTGAGAATATGAACCTGTGACATTGTTATTGTGATTTACCATAGTTCTACCTTCTGAGAATCTGAACCTGTGATATTGTTATTGTAATTTACCATAATTCTACCTTCTGAGAATATGAATCTGTGACAGTGTTATTGTGATTTACCATAGTTCTAGATTAACAAAATATGAACCTGCGATATTGTTATTGTAATTTATCATACTTGTAGTTTCTCAGAAAATGAACCTGTGATATTGTTATTGTAATTTATCATACTTGTAGTTTCTGAGAACATGAACCTGTGATATTGTTATTGTAATTTATTATACTTGTAGTTTCTGAGAACATGAACCTGTGATATTGTTATTGTAATTTATTATACTTGTAGTTTCTGAGAACATGAACCTGTGATATTGTTATTGTAATTTATTATACTTGTAGTCTCTGTGAACATGAACCTGTGATTTTGTTATTGTAATTTATTATACTTGTAGTTTCTGTGAACATGACCTGTGATATTGTTATTGTAATTTATTATACTTGTAGTTTCTGTGAACATGAACCTGTGATATTGTTATTGTAATTTATTATACTTGTAGTTTCTGTGAACATGAACCTGTGATATTGTTATTGTAATTTATTATACTTGTAGTTTCTCTGAACATGAACCTGTGATATTGTTATTGTAATTTATTATACTTGTAGTTTCTGTGAACATGAACCTGTGATATTGTTATTGTAATTTATTATACTTGTAGTTTCTGTGAACATGAACCTGTGATATTGTTATTGTAATTTATTATACTTGTAGTTTCTCTGAACATGAACCTGTGGTATTTTTCTTGGTTTTTGCTATAATTTCTAATACTGAAAATATACGGTATTATTATTTTCTTTTTTGTTTACGTTCCGATATTAGGAGGCCAGCATGGCCAAACGTGTCAAGGTGTCCGACTCGTAATCTGAAGGTCGCGGGTTCGCATCCCCATCGCACCAAACATGCTCGCCCTTTCAGCCGTGGGTACGTTAAATGTGACGGTTAATCTCACTATTAGTTGGTAGCCCAAGAGTTGGCGGTGGGTGGTGATGACTAGCTGCCTTCCCTTTAGTCTTACACTGCTAAATTAGGGACGGCTCGCACAAATAGCCCTTGAGTAGCTTTCTGCGAAATTCAAAAACAAACAAACAAATCCGATATTAGAATTTAGCATCAATACACTAAACATCTGCTATTTTTTGTGACTTTCTTTTCGTCTCTAACAATTATAACATATGATATTGTCTTTTGTAACTCAATAATTGGATATTTTACCAAAGGCAGATCTGGTACTGTTCGTTGTGGTTTGATTCAAGTTTCTAATAATAACATATTGTTCTTCGTGTCTGAATATTCTATCATATGCAATGTCTGCTATTGTTCCTGATGACTTGCTTCACGTTTCTAACAACTAAGGTATCTGGTATTCTTTCTTACGGTTAATGTATTTGATGTCTGTAATTAATACAAGTAGTATGTCATTAGACAGTGCTTAAGATCTTCTTGAGTGAAAGATATAAATTATCAAACTTTCTTTTTAACTTGTTTATTTGTTTAATTTCGCGCAAAGCTACACGATGGCTATCTGCGCTAGTCGTCCCTAATTTACAGTGTAAGACTACAGAGAAGGCAGTTAGTCATCAACACCCACCGCCAACTCTTGGGCTACTCTTTTACCAACGAATAGTGGGATTACCGTCACATTATAACACCCCCAAGACTTAAAGGGCGAGCATGTTTGGTGTGATGGGGATTCGAACCCACGATCTTCACATTACGAGTCGGGTGCTTTTTTAACTTCAATGCGTTTGTCTTACAATCATTTTTATACATATTAACAATTCGTGCTATTATCAGTTTCTACTTAAAAAGCTGCTTATAAGATTGAAGTAAAAATAACTGAAACAAAGTCATTTCTCTAATATATTACAAGTAAAATAAGTTGCATGTACAAAAACTGTCAACGTAGAAAATTCAGGATTTAACCTGTTGACTGTCAAGTATTTCAGCTGCTACAATACAACTCTAATGCTTCTTCATTTTGTAACTTTTTCGTGACGCCATTTTGGATCGAAAGTGAAACAATTTGTAAGTAGGTCAAATGCATGTATGGTTCTGACATCTAGCGTTGAAGTTAGGTATTACTGAGAACGAATTAACTCGTCCGTAGAATTGTGTTACCGATCGGCTTGGAAGAGCTATCTCGTCTACTGCACTGAACAGGTTAATATTAAAAGTTACAGCTTATTTCACATCTTGTACAGAATTTATTTCACGGAACTAATTTTTCACAATTCATTTTTTCAGTTCATGCAGCAACAGACTGCCATTATGGCTCAAGGGGGGTTCATCAACCCCATGACTGTGCTTGCAGCTAGTCAACTCCCACCAGTCGGAACTGTTCCAAACGGTCTCCCCAGTCCGGCTCTTACTCCAACAACAGGTAATGTTCTTGTTTTTATTTGTTTTTGAGAAGAATAAAAAGAAATAAATTCAGACTTTCTACGTCAATATCTGTGTTTTATCATGTTACACTTACAGTTGAACATCTGTGTTTTATCATGTTACACTTACAGTTGAACATGTTTTTTATCATGTTACACTTACAGTTACTGGACAACCTCAACTCTGACGTTCACAATTCTAAAAATTCTCTTGGTAGTTCCAGGTCTTGAACGATCACTGTACTCCCTGATATGGATGAGAAATTAGTTTAGATAAGTAAAACACTGTGTGCTCCCAAAAATAAATAAATTATTTAATGCTTCAAACTGTATGACATAGTGTGTGATCTTTTTCGAGAGTTACTTACATTGTCTCACATATCTACCACAGTCGCAGAGTTTCATAAATCATTTTGATAACTGACGAACAAAGTCTCTTTAAAACAGGACGAGATTATGTTCTGTCGTCTAGTATATGGTTTGTTTTGTTTTTGAATTTCGCGCAAAGCTACTCGAGGGCTATCTGTGCTAGCTGTCCCTAATTTAGCAGTGTAAGACTAGAGGGAAGGCAGCTAGTCATAACCCCCCACCGCCAACTCTTGGGTTACTCATTTACTGACGAATAGTGGGATTGACCGTCACATTATAACGTCCCCACGGCTGAAAGGGCGAGCATGTTTCGTGTGACGGGGATTCGAACCCGCCACTCTCCGATTACGAGTGGAACGCCTTAACCCACCTGGCCAAGTTGGACCTAGTTGAATAGATGGCAACTGCCTGTTGTAGAAACGTAAGTGTAGAGGACGACGTTTCGTAAGTCTCCCTCTACTCGTCTGAAAACGAAACGCTATAATTGTTGATCGATTTGAAAAAGAAGTGTTCATCTGGACTGGTATCTTCAACTCTTGCCAAAGAGTTCCATGGACTTGCAACGCTAAGGTCAGGGACTCGATCCCCCGCGATGAACTCGGCAGATGGTCCAGTGTGGCTTTGCTTTAAATAAAAAGAAACAAACAAGCATACCAAGGAAAGCGTTACAAATACCAGAGAGATGAATACGTACAACACCAGATGGAGCGAGTTTACACAGACGATATTTTGATAATTTTATTATACTGTCATTAAAAAGAACCGATACGAAAAATTAAAACTGATATTCAAAATCATTTTATTTTTTCTCAGTAGTAGTGTGAGTCCGCATTGCAACGGGGGAGCATCGTGTCTCGCGATTACTAAAATGTTTGTGTTTGATGTACTTACTGTATTTTACTTTTATGATTTCAGTTTTACGTATCGATTTATTAGCTTCAAGTAAAGACCTCCCTGTGGCTCAGCTGTAAGACGATGGGCCTACAATGGTAATATTCAGGTTTAACAACTGCGTTGTATCCGGCACAAAACGTCTATCGTGCAACTAACAGTGATTAATATAACCAATAAACTTAACATAATTGGGCAACGATATGTATATTGAGTTACCACAATAAACTTCCGGACTCGATTTCCCGCGTTTGTCACAGCAGATAGCCCAACGCGGTTTTGCTTTAAACCAAATAAGCAAGCTAATGGAAAGTTGTCTGTGGACTCGAAAATGTTGCTTATCTAAACATCGTAAGTTTATGTTGCAGGGTAACAACATTTGAAGCTCATATAGTGTAAGCGACTTCATAATAAAGTGAGTTAATGAAACGTGTGAAGATAAAACCTAACAAACGAACGGTTCCAAGAAAACCTGAAGTATACATTATGACGTAGCTATTATAACGAAACAGTTTCCAAGATCAACCAACTTGACGTTGTATCATTACGCTATAGTATCCGAAAGAAGAAAAAAAAGAAACTGAAACCAAACTTTCTGTTTGGGTTTTGTAAAAACATTTAAAATATATAATACACCACATGGTCAAAATTATGTTGACACCCCTTCTACTTAGTGGATTCGACTATTTCAGCCACACCCGTTTCTTACAGATACATAAACTCAAGCATACAGCCATGCAGTCTACATCGACAAACATTAGCAGTAGAATGGGTCGTACTGAATAGCTAAGTGAGTTTCAACGTGGTATTGTCATAGGATATCAACCATCCAACAAGTCAGTTTGTCAAATTTCTGCCCTCCTAGAGCTGCCCCGGTCAACTGTAAGTGCTGTTATTGGGAAGTGGAAACGTCTAGGAGCAACAACAGCTCAACCACGAAGCGGTAGGCCACACAAGCTCACAGAACGGGACCGTCGAGTGCTGAAGCGCGCAGAGCGTAAAAAATCGGCTGTCCACAGTTGCGACACTCACTACCGAGTTCCAAACTGCCTCTGGAAGCAACGTCAGCACGAGAACTGTTCGTCGACACCTTCATGAAATGGGTTTCCATGACCGAACAGGTGCACACAAGCTCAAAATCACAATGCACAATGCTAAGCGTCGGCTGGAATGGTGTAAAGCACACCGCCATTTGGCTCTGGTGCAGTGGAACCGCGTACTCTGGAGTGATGAATCACGCTTCACTATCTGGCAATATGATGGACGAACTTGGGTTTGGCGGATGCCAGGAGAACGCTAGATGTCACCACATTCTTACCCCACGAGAAACAACAACAAAACATAAACACATTGTGGAGGGAAAGCACACCAACAGTCTCAGAAAGTGCACCAGCACTCTCTGTCGAAGAATGCAATGAAAGAAAATGGCTGTCATCGCTGCTATAATACATAAATTTAGATAAACTTGCTGCTCCAGCAGCCACGATAATACTGATATGAAGAGCCCTGAACATGGCCTCATAACTTTATCCCGTAGGACATTTCTGCGGTCAATGACCGTCAATTAATTAATAATGTGAAACACTGTAAAAGATTTGTTTGTTTGTTTTTGAATTTCGCGCAAAGCTGCACGAGGACTAACTGCACCAGTTGTCCATAATGTAGTAGTGTAAGACTAGATGGAAAGCAATTAGTTATCACCACTCACCGCCAACTCTTGAGCTACTCTTTGATGAATAGATAAGAAGATTGACTGTCACATAATAACGCCTCCACGGCTTAAAGAGCAAGCATGTTTTGTGACAAGGATTCGAACTCATGACGTTCGTTCAGTCGCGCGCCATAACCACCTGTCCATACTGATTCCACTGCGGAAGGGCATTAAGAGCTGGGTGTTGTAAGCTAGTAACAGAAAGCATCCATACCATCAGTACTTTTCCCTTACCTCTTCCCACAAAGTCACCCTGACCGTCCACAGGGTGCAACATGTCTTATGTATGTACATGTTAAGCTATTAAAGCCTATACAAAACTTTGGTGAGGTAATAAATAGTGTAATAAAATGCTATGTAGTAAATAAACTTTGTGTCACAGAACTAACACCCGCATTCTTATACATTGATAACCTGTACAAAAGACTGGTATCTCAGTTTTTTTACTGAATAAAATCTACTGCATTGCAATACTTTGGTAATATATCATCGAACTTTGCTAAGACATTGAACCTCTTAGTGTCACACACAAAATAATTGAAAAAATTACACCTTTATAGGAGGAATACAATACTAATTGTATACTACGAAAGTAAAGGGGCTACAGAAGTATTTAAAAAGAATTAAACAGAATATCTCGATAAGTCAGCTTACTTTTAACAGAATGTTTTATTTGTTTCCGAGAAATTCGCGCGAAGCAACACAAGAACTGTCTGCGCTGTCACCAGTTTTGAACTGATGGTCAAAAAGTGTGTTTGTGTTTTTTTTATAACAAAGCCACATTGGTCTATCTGCTGAGCCCACCGAGGGGAATCGAAACCCTAATTTTAGCGTTGTAAACCCGTAGACTTACCGCTGTACCAGCAGGGGGGCTGGTCAAAAAGTGAAACAGCTAGTTAACAGCACCCACTTCCAACTTTATCTCATGGACCACAGAATTAAGTTTGTTCGTCATTCTCATAATGCATTCACTACCAACTCTTGGGCTACTCTTATTGCCCAAAGAATTACTTTTGGCATTCATCCTCATAATGCGCCCTCTAAGTGTAAAACGTGATACATTTTATGCTATTTCTGATAACGGGAAGCGAACCCTAGACCTACAAATCCTCAATCTGGCACGCTGACTCTGGGCTACAGCTGGCTTTAGTAATAAAACTATACTTTCTGTCTTCATCTGTTACCACGCTAGAAACTGGGTTTCGATAACCGAGATGGGCAGAGTATAGGTAACCCATTGGGTTGTTTAACTTCAAACAAACAAGCCATTTTCTTCTATAGCCTAGTTTGTGTCTCGTCATGTCCCCAATGGCACAGCACAATTTCTGCGGACTTAAACCTCTAGAAAGTCGGTTTCGACACCCGAGATGGGCAGAGCAGAGATCGCCCATTGTGTAGCTTTGTGCATAACTCCAACCTACTAATCATGTCTCGCCATTTTTATTGGCCCGGTGATGTATATGTTTACTAATAATGTTTTCCCATTAAATCTGATCACCCAAGGTCACTCAGATATGAGCAATAGAGCTTACAATGCTAGAATTGAAGTTTCGATCTTTGCGATGGGCACAACGTAGATAGCCATTAGAGTAATTTTTCGCTGAAGAACAAGCAAACAGTTAAATAAACTTCAAATAAGTAAGTTTTTTTTCAAGGCTGTTGTTCCTTCGTATAGCCACGAACGTGCTGGCTAAATTACACTGTAGCAACAAAGAGAAAATCTTCAATGTATCGTGAAAAGAGAAATTGTTAGACATCCTGAAAATATAAAGTTTCGTAATTAATAAAGATCCAGATTTGGATCCAGATTTCAAAATGTTGGAGAAATAGTTGTTGTTGTTGTTGTTTTTTGAAGCTTAAAAAGAAAAACTCGTATTCGTTAAAAACGTTCATTAGTTGCTATAAAATTAGGGAGCCATATCTTAAAATAACTTCAGGCCTAAAACTGCCACTAGATTGCGTTTCATAAACCGCCACTACTTTGTTTGTGTTTGTATATTTTTTTTTTCTGTCATATAGTCATTAAAATGGTTTAGACATCTATAATGACGTACGGATTTAATAACAAGAATTACATTTCTCTGGAATAGTAAATTGTTTTAACTATGGTACAACTATACAGTAATGTGTTGTCTGTCAGTCAGTCAGTAGACACTAAAATAACGGCCCAGCATGGTCAGGTGGTTAAGGCACTCGACTCGTAATCCGAGGGTCGCGGATTCAGATCTCCGTTACACAAACATGTTCGCCCTTTCAACCGTGGGGGCGTTATAATTGTACGGTCAATCCCACTTTTCGTTGGTGAATGAGTGGCCCAAGAGTTGTCGGTGGGTGGTGATGACTAGTTGCCTTCTCTCTAGTCTTAAACTGCTAAATTAGGAACGGCTAGCGCAAACAGCCCTCGTGTAGCGTTGCGCGAAATTCGAAACAAAACAAACACTGAAATAACACCACGTAAGGGATGCTGAACATTGCAATTTGTGCTGTGGTGATGTCTGTAAGAACTGTGTATGCTATGAATCATGGGAATAATTATTCACTATGTAGGCTATAACACAGTATGATTTTCAAACACCAAAAACAATAAATTAAAAATTTGTTACTCTTAATTTTGGTTGTACGTTCTATTGAAACAGAACACTTTCATAAGTTTTATACGAAGTTTACAAAAACAAATAAACACCATAAAAGTGCTTTCTTATTAGGACGTCCTTATAAAGAATGGGTCACTACTTGGATAGCACTTGACCTGTTGTATTGAGATTTTTTGCCTAGTTTCTTTTTATTATCACTTTGTTGCGTTTTTATTTTTAGTACAAAGTTCGAACCTTGGACTTAAGCGCGTTACATGTCCGTAAACTTAGTGCTGACCTACGGACATTTTATTTAAGTTAAAATTACAGTATTTTTTTCTCTAAAACTGCTTTTATTCTTAAGTACTACAGCTATTCGTGAAGAAATATTCAAAAAATATTGCTAATTATTTCGCATGACGTATACATTATCTGAACATTAAGTGTTTATATACTAAAATTCGGGAATAAATCCCTGCGATGAATACAACATAAACTGTCTCTTGTGCTGATTTATGATTATGAATAAACACAGTAGAATGAATACAATATACAGATACGTACGTATGTGTGTAAATCCCATGCAAGTTTTATGAAACTTAATGTCTTCTATCACGCAGTTTGAAAACTAAATGCACGTGACGAACATACTCAGAAAGAATTAACTTTTCTTCTTTTGACGCAGAAGGATATTAAATCTGCTATCTGACAACATCGATATAAGCATGGTTAGCTTTGTTTGGAATAGTCCAACGTCACATTACGAGTTCCAAAGAACGTAAGCATGACATAAACGCTTGAGGCTATGTTAAACTGGAACTGTTTAATATCCGATAAACCATGTCAGAGTTTGAAAATTTAGCATGTAGTGCACAAAAAAGAAAAACACAAAGAGACAGAAATCATAAAGTACATATTAAAATTGCTATTAGTAATGGAATATTGAAGAAATCTTGCGAAGGTTTTTGGATGCATTCTGCTTGTACCTAAAGGGCACGAAAATTCTAGTTTATGTTATAATGTAATACCTGAAGTTTCATGATTCGCAAACGTCAGAGAAATCAGTTTATTCCAAGCTTATAATGATTTTCCTAGAGAGATAATGAACCTCGCTGGTACAGCGGTAAGTCTACGGATTTACAACGCTAAAATCAATGGTTCGATTCTTCTCGATGAACATAGCAGATAGCCCTATGTGGCTTTGCTATGAAAAAACACATACCCACACTCGCTCTAGAGTGATAAAACCAGTAGATTTCATATAGCAGACATTTTCACCAAAAGCAAGAGAGTGTACTGTTTAAAAAAATGTTACAAATAAACTGTTTTATGTTGTACACAATAATACAGACACTATGTGTTGTTGGTGGTACTCTATATTTTAGGCCTAGGATTCTGATGATCTATTTTCCATTAATTAGTGGCCACCTTATGTTAACAAGGTGTGTGATAAAATGAGTGATTTTGGTTTAAATTCCGCGCAAAGCTACAGGACCGCCTTCTGCGTTAGCCGTCCCTAATGTTGCAGTGTAAGACAAGAGGGAAGGCAGCTTGTCATCACCACTCACCGCCAACTCTTGGGCTACTCTTTTACCAACGAATAGTGGGATTGACCGCACATTATAAAGTCCCCATGGTTGAAAGGGCAGCATGTTTGGCGTGCCGGAATTCGAACCCGCGACCCTCGGATTACGAATCGAGTGCCTTAACCACCTGGCCAAGAGAGATTTTGGAAAAAGTTAATTTACTACAGATATATACGTTAATCGTGTGTTAATTGTAAGTAATTCCAATTTAGAAATATTGGCTGAGTTTCAAAGTAATCAAAGATGATAAAACAAACTTGTGTATATTAATATACAGAAGAAAAAACAAATATTACATATATATATTTACTGGGGTTTAGTGCTGTTTTCAAAGAGATTCTTATTTCTAGTTTTTAAGAGCACTTATTAAATTTGTTTCTGCTATCTTACAGTCAGTAGCTAAGAGCTTTGTCGTATGTTCCGGATGAGTTTGTGTAAAGAAGGCTTAGCCTGAAAGTGTTAAATGAACACTAACTCTCAGCTAGTTTCGGTCATAATGAGTTTGTGTCACCATTTCTTTAAAAGCAAAAAAACAAAACAGTTTTCTTCTTGCCTTTCTTCTTTAAACATTTTGCTTTAAAAAGAGATTTATTTTTATCTGTTCTTCAATTTTATGACAGCAATATTTTACAATATTTACAATATTTTACCCATAAAATAAATATAAAGCAGATGTTTCTTTTGTGCCAAATGAGACCCTGTAACGCTTTGGTGCTTGTTTACCAAGTTTACACAAATATAAATAGTGTTAAATTAACCGAGTTGTGCTATTTTTTTTTCGAGACTTAACATTATATTAGATAAAGTATTGTTAACCTAGTTTGATAGAAATTATCAACGACTTTTATGTCAGTCGCATCGCAACAGATATAAAGAGCCTTGGTATTATTCGAAAGGCACAATCGGAACAGGATTTAGTAAAAATGTGTTCTCAAGACGGTTGGTATGGGTGTTAAAACTTTAATTAAAATAAAGTACAGAAGAACGTTTCGACCTTCTCAGGTCATCCTCAGGTTAACAGGTTTTAATACACCTACCAGCCATTTTAAGAGTATATTTTTGCTTCAAGTGGGTCATTACGAGGATTTAGTAAATACAGTGTTTTAACATAACTCAATCTTCTCTACTTTTACTCAGAGGGTCTTATTAATAAATGTACTTTTATAAAATCACTCTTGTATTTTTCACTTATAGGAACTCAGGCTGTCAATGGTACCATCCCAAACATTCCTTCCCCCACCATGCATACTTCAACCATACCTCAAGCTAACGGCCAGATAGGCGAAGTATACGCTAATGGAATGCTTCATTATCCCCGTAAGTGTAAACACGTTTTGTTCGTATGTGTGTTAAAATTCACAATCTGTGTACGTTTTAAAACGTTCATATCTCAGTTGATTATTGTAAGGACTGTAGATAACTAGTCTGAGAACGCGGAAAAGACGGTGATTTTAGTTTCTACGAGACTAAATAACCGAATCGAGAGAGACTAACACTTTTATAAAGCGCCCACAATTAAAAGAATGGAGTTGCATTTAGTAACATTAAATATGAACCACCTACTCCTTTGATTTTCAAATTAACCATTAATCGAAGTCCGACTCCATAGAGAGAAGACAAAACAACAATATTGGTTCCAAGTTAGAAGTAGCAGTTTTAACACATTGTTCATGACATACCGTGTTTCTCCGATAATAAGACCTACCCATAAAATAAGACATAGTGTGATATTTGGGGGTAGTTTTAATATAAGCCCTACCCTTAAAATAAGCCCTAGTTAAGAGTGGTAGGAAGAGGAAAGAAATAAAAAAAATTAATTTATTAATTAGTTTAATAGTTAGTTAATTAGTTTGTTTAAGTATTAATCAGTTAGTTTAATAGTTTAATAATAATTTATTTTAAATGGTTAGTTTAATAGTTTTACTTTGTAACTTCATTTTTTTAATATATCAAAATAAGATATCCCCCGAAAATAAGCCCTAGTGTCATATTTTGGAGTGAAAATTAATATAAGCCCTGTCTTATTTTCGGAGAAACACGATATCATTTGTATTAACGCACTTTCTTTTTCCCACGTTTTTTTTAACGCCCTAGTATTATTATTTGTCAGACCTGTATAGGTCATGCTTTTATTATTTTGTGGAATTATATGTTTTCAAAGTGAAGGTTTTTCCTAGTTATAAACAGGTTCATAAACATGGTTCGTTAAATTTTCTTATGACCCTCAACACGCCCTTAGAGATTCTGTCTGTTAGTTGAATATTATTTCATATTAGTCCATCAATATATTTTATTACATGTGATGTGAACGCTACATTGGTAATAACTTCGTTGTCTGATATATTTTACATTTAACTTTAATATCATAGTTGTAATAGTACGAGAGATTTTTATTTTCGATAAGATTATTTTTTTAAATTCTAAACTCATTTTATAATTATGTCTGTGTATTTGTATTGTATTTTTCTTTTAGCAAAGCCACAACGGGCTATCTGCTGAGCCCACCGAGGGGAATCGAACCCCTGATTTTAGCGTTGTAATATAATTATGTCTACTTGTGTCTGCTAACAAAGTTGGCCTTCAAGCGTATTTATCGAGTTCTTATTATATCTGGTATGTGGCACGTGAAAAAATGAGCTGGTCTGATACCTCGAGACTCAAACAATGTAATCTCTAATCTAGAACTGCTAGCCAGCGAGCGGCCAACTACTTACCAACATTCACCACCTTTGTGGCTCTTCTTAACATAATAATAAGGTAAGCAGTTACAACTTAAAGTACAAAGCGTGTTCAGCGGCAAACTGTGGCTCGAACTTTGGACCTTTCGATCCTCCTGTCCCACTCTCTTGCCAGAATGAGTTCCTCATCCGAAAGAATAAATAAAAGTTGTTGTTTTCCTATCGAAAAGGGGGATATGATAAAACGACTTTTAAACAACAATCTGCTTCTACACTAAAAATAAAATATTTATTCCGTGTAATCTGAGGGGGGGGAGTAGAGTGAGGCAGAATGTGTGCTTTATTTTGGTTTGGCTTGTTCTGAATTTCGCGCAAAGCTACACGAGGGCTAGTTGCGCTATCCGTCCCTAACTTAGCAATGTAAGACTAGAGGGAAAGCAGCTAGTCATCGCCACCCACCGTCAACTCTTGGCCCACTCTTTTACCAACGAATAATGTGATTGACCGTAACATTATAACGCCCCCACGGCTGAAAGGACGAGCATGTTTCGTGTGACGGAGATTCGAACCTGCGAGCCTCGGAATATGAGGCAGCTAGTCATCACCACCCACCACCAACTCTTGGGCTACTCCTTTACTAATGGACAGTGGAATTGACCGTCACATTATAACGCCTCCATTGCTGAAACGGCGAACATGTTTAGTGTGACGGAGACTCGAACCTGCGACCCTCGGATTACGAATTGAGTCCCTTAACCACCAGGCCTTTTGAGTTTTGATGCATTGTGTGTAAACATAAAAGTGTGTATACAGCACAGAGAATTCATAAACAGTATCCCCAGCGGTGTTGTGTTTTGAACGTACATCTTGAAGATCTAACGCTCCAGCAACTTTCTGAGAAATTCCAAAACACATTGAATGTAGCTTTCGTTGGTGGAAGTCTACTTTATGCTTATATCATCTGTTTACTTGTGGTTTTGTATTTCTTAACAGATGTTTCGTCAATTTCGTCATGGATTCTTTTTTTCTCAATGGGATCCACATCAGCTGGAATCGCTTCGGTTGCGACTGAACCAGCTTTAAATGAATTTCAATTATTGAAACATGGTGGTCGTATGGAACTGAAACGTTGGATTCTTTTCTTATTTTCCTGTATGTTCCCAGAACAGTCATACACGTTCGGCCCCCTTTCTGTATACTCAATTATCGCTGTAGAGTTTTGAGATAACGTTCTCTATTTATGATAAACCCATTAAATATTTTAACACATTAGACGTAAACTTCATATTCAGGCTGAAACATAAAAGGTTTAGTTTTCTTATCTCTTTCAGCTCAACCATTACCAAACGGAGAAGCGCTCCAACCTTCTGCTTATCCGAGTTTACATGGTTATCCTGGAATAGGTAAGCCTTATCTTTTGCATAGATTTTTACTTTTCAGATCGTCTGGTGCAAATGGTTCTAAATGTGATATAAATACTCTGGTCATCCTACTTATTTATTTTGTTTCATGGAGAGCATTCAATCCAATTGAGTTGTTGTTGTGAAACAGTTTATATATGTACTTTTTTACCAATAATAATGGTGCTTTAATATTGAATAACCGATTTCACGTAATTATCGTTTGATGTTGTCACTAAATCTTTATTCACTCTAGTTTTACTTTATTTTCACTGTATTTTTCCATGAGTAACTCACGAATTAAAGTCATTTTATAAATGTGGCTCTTAATATAATAAACTCAACATTGGCAGAGTTCTCTTTTTTTTCGTTGTCACCACAACCAAACGTGCATTTGTCGTTTCGTTTGTTCGTATGGATTGTAGTTCTTGATTGTTCAAGGTTGATATCATTTGTTCTGTGTTTGTACGAAAAAGCATCCTAGTGGCACAGTGATATGTCTACGGTCTTATACTAATAGAAAGTGGATTTCGATACCTCTGGTGGGCAGAGAACAGATAGCTCTTTGTGTAAATTTGTGCTTAATAACATTTACGGAAAAATTGGTCATGTCGTGACCTAGTCATTAGGGTATTTGACTGCTATTCTGTAAATTATGGGTTTGAATTCCATCACCTGACATGCATGCTCTTTCAGCCATGGATATATTGTAATGTAACAGCGAATCCCACTGTTCGTGAACAAAGAGTTGCCCAAGAGTTGCGGTGGGTGAAGCTGGTTAGCTTCTTTTACTCTAGTCTTTCATGTCACAATTTGGGACGGCTGGAGCAGTTAGCCCTACAGTAGAGTCACGTAAGATTCATATTACAAATTTGGTTGAAATTTTTCGTAAAACTTTACAGGGCTAAATGCACTATACGTCCCTAATTTGGCAGTAAAAGACTAGATGCAAGGCAGCTAGTCATCACCACCTTCCGTCACCTCTTGGACTACTTTTTTTTTAGCAACGAATAGTGTAATCGACCGTAAAATTATAACGCCCCTACAACTGAAAGGGCAAACATATGCGTCGATGGGAAATCGAACTTGCGGCCTTCAGGTTGAGAGTAGAGCCAGCCCATTACAAGACTGAACAGATAAATAAACCAAGAAGTAAAAGATAATTTATTTTAGTATGAAATCGCTAAAAGATTTCACATCTGATTTGCTGGTAAAATTGAGAACAATTAAAAGCTTTGCCGAGATGAAAAAGAGTAATAAACATGTGGAGATTAAAATCCACAAGTGACGTGAACGATTGATACACGTGAAACGTGGGAACGTGTCAGCATACTCAAACACACCAACATAATGTGCTTAAACAACTACAGACGTCGCTGTATCCGAATACACCAATATAATATACTTAAATAACTAGAGACTTAACTGTATCCAAACAAATCAATATTATATACTTAAAGAAGTCGCCCTATCTAAACACACTAATACAATGAACACCTAGAGAATAACTAGTGGATAGTACACTACTGCTTAGAAGTACAAATTTAGGAACGCTTCTGATGGACTCAGGGGCTTTGTCATAAATATAAGACTAGCCAGTAGCTCGGGGGTAACTCTGAAGGCTTGTTTATTTTTTTAATTACGCGCAAAGCTAGCAGCCCTACTCACAGTGTAAGACTAGTGGGAAGGCAGCCAATCATCACCACCCACCGCCAACTCTTGGGCTACTCTTTTACCAATGAACAATGGGATTGACGACTGGAAGGGCGAGCATATTTAGTGTGACACGAATTCGAACCCGCGACTCTTGGAGAAGGAATCGAGTGCTTTAACCACCTGGCCATGCCAGAACCAACTCTGAAGGATTAGAACAACAGACAAGCATACATACAAAATATATTATACCTTCACATGAATGCCTGATGTCCCTTGTTTCATTGTATTATTATTATTCAGGTGTTGATGTAACAGTTCTCTTTTATTATCACATGATTTTTGTCTAAGTTTAATAAATATGATTTTAATATAACCTTCGTCCATCCTGAAACTGACGTAACACATATTATTGGAAAGTTATGTGAAACGACCACAAGAGGGAGTCCTCAAAAACCACTAACTTTGAAACTATTTTAGGCTGGAATGAATTAAATTAATCTACTAAACTTTTTTTTCCCTTGTTTATTTTTTGTGCCAACAATACGTGGAACACGAGTGTACCCGATTCGATTTTACTACTCATCAGAAGTTTTAACCTCAAAATGAAATTATTTTAGGGAGAATTAAAATAAATTAACCTATAGGATCTTGGGCGTGGTTAAGGACATCAATCGAAAGGGTTTAACCTCTTGATTTCAAAAGTGTAATTAGATTTCAACTCGGTCAACAGATGGAGCTATGAGTTGAAAGTTTGTACTCGGTAAGAAAAACAAAATTAACAACAAACTCAGAGCCATTTTATAAGCCGTTATACCGCGGCTAAAATTTTTAATTGTGAGTAGAATAATTACATATTTCTTGCGAAACAACATTTACGAAAAGAAACGGGGTTTTATTATTCATACATCGTCATTAAATATAAAGGTTATTTAGAAGGTTATCTTTAGAAATGGGAAAAGACAGCAGCAGTGCACGAATGTATTTCATCTTACGCCTTTTTAACATAGAATAATTTAAGACACTGATTTATACAGTAGAGCAGAAATGAATATGACTTACACAATAAATATTTGATGACTGGCAAGCATACATGGTTTGTTTTTCTTTAATTTCGCGCAAAGCTACATCAGGGCTATCTACGCTATCTGTCCCTAATTTAGCAGTGTAAGACTAGAGGGAATACAGCTAGTCATTACCACCCACCGCCAACATTTGGGATTGCACTTTTACTAATGATTAGTTGGATTGCTCGTCACATAATAACACCCCTACGGCAGAAAAGGCGAATATTTTTGATGTGTGTGTTTGTGTGTGTGTGTTTTCTTATAGCAAAGCCACATCGGGCTATCTGCTGAGCCCACAGGAGGGAATCGAACCCCTGATTTTAGCGTTGTAAATCAGTAGACTTACCGCTGTACTAGCGGGTGGCATTTTTGATGTGATGGGGTCCGACTTGGGTCTGATAAACTCTATTAACGGATAATTATTCGAGTAAATGCACAGAAATGTTGATATTGTAGGTTTTGTAATGACAAATTGCTGTTAAACACTTTATTATTTTTTTAGCCGCCGCATATCCTGCAGGATACGGGCAGTTTGCTCAAGCACTGACCCAACAACCAACACTTATTCCCCAGTCTCAAAGAGAAGGTAAGTATGAAAGGTTTGGACAGTAAAAAGAAAACAACAAAACATCACGATTGTTTAAATATATAATAATATATTAACTAAGGTAACTAGTTTTCTTTAATCGTGCAGGGCCTGGCATGGCCAAGCTGTAAGGCGTGCGACTTGTAATCCGAGGGTCGCGGGTTCGCGCCCGCGTCGCGCTAAACATGCTCGCCCTCCCAGCCGTGGAGGTGTATAATGTGACGGTCAATCCCACTATTCGTTGGTAAAAGAGTAGCCCAAGAGTTGGCGGTGGGTGGTGATGACTAGCTGCCTTCCCTCTAGTCTTACACTGCTAAATTAGGGACGGCTAGCATAGATAGCCCTCGAGTAGCTTTGTGCGAAATTCCAAAACAAACAAACAATTAATCGTGCAGTTACCGGTGGTTTGTTTGTAAAGCCACGTGTGGCTTTCTCCTGTGTCCACCGCAGGGAATCGAACCGCAGATTATAGCGTTCTAAGCCCATTGATTTACTTATTCCCCTCGATGAATATTACTAACGGGATGCAACCCCATTAGCTTTTGGAACAATTTTTAAGCTGTTTATACACCAAACTACCAGCCCGTCTATATTTTTGTTGGTTACATGGCCTTTAATAACGTGTGAAACACAGAAAGAAATTACAAAAAATCCACATATAATGTCTTCAGTTGATAGTTACTGGGGTTTTTCTACCTATTTTAAGTAAAATTTGAATGATTTTTACCAAATATTTTAGTCAGTTCGTTAAACTGAGTGTTGTGTTAGGCTAAAACATAAAACTACGTTTCCCGGTGGGTCGGCGGTAAAGTTTGCAGACTTATAAAACTAAAATTCTGGATTCGATTCCTCTCGTTTGTACAGAGTGCAAGTACCTTATTATGTAGCTTCTCGCTAAAACAATAACATCAAGATAAAATTACCCAAAAAGAAACAACATGTTGACCCCATTGGTAATGAACCGTACGTGAAAAAATTGATAATTTTAGGGCTAAGTAGTACTTAACTAACAGCTATGTAATTATATATATTCTCAAAGTAAGTCCCTAACATATTGATTATTTAACAGGCGACGGCGAATTCTCTCTGTTATATATTTAGTTCATCTAAATATTCTTCTGTTAGGCTGTAAGCCACAAACAAAGGCTATGGAAGAGGGAGCTAAGA
Source organism: Tachypleus tridentatus (assembly GCF_004210375.1). NCBI lineage: Eukaryota > Metazoa > Arthropoda > Merostomata > Xiphosura > Limulidae > Tachypleus > Tachypleus tridentatus. Next base: position 255,573,209 of record NC_134837.1, on the reverse strand, counting down.
GTGAGGTTCCAAGAGATGGATTAGTAAGAAATAGATTTACTTACTCTACAATCCCAGCGTTAACAGGGCTAACGTAAAATACCTCCGATCCGCTACTGGGCGCAAATGGTTATTCATGGTTCAAAGAGGACTTAAGGTACTGAACAAGTTTTTCCGTTAGCCATAATCACTTTTATAGACCCGTTAGCACACCTGCAATGTGTCACCTGAGCACGTGTGGCATGTTTGGTTCCCCTGACCTATAACCTGAAGCGTTAACACATCTTCAAACATAGAATCAAAGGTTCCAAAGGTCATTCAGTGCCTTGGAACCTTGTTTCTATAAGATACAAATAACTTTTAATCTCGTATTTATAACTGTTTTAAGACTAACTGATATAAATATCCATAAATATTATAGATCTAGTTCTACTTTTTTTTTTTGTATAATATTCTTAAGTACTAAATCATCTAAATGTAGAATAAACAAAATACTCTAACGTATTTAACCCTAGAATTAACGTTAGAGGATCCACGTGTAGATATCTTCATCGACGTTTTAAAGCTTTTTTTTCTAAGCTTTTTACCCGCCAAACTGCTCGTGAGTTTTTGAAACCGTTCATTTGTTTGCTTTTCGAATTTTGAGCAAAGCTACACGAGGGCTATCTGCGCTAGCTGTCCCTAATTTAACAGCATAAGACTATAGGAAAGGCAGCTAGTCATCTCCGCTAAGCATCAATTCTTGGGCTACTCTTTTACCAACGAATAGTGGGATCGGCCGCAACATTATAACGCCCCCACGGCTTAAAGGGCGAGCATGTTCGATGTGACGAGGGATTTGAACCCGCGACTCTCGGATTATGGGTCGAGCGCCTTAACCATCTGATCATGCTAGGCCAGAAACCTGGTTACAGGATACCTAATAACACCTTAGACACACACAGAGCTTGAGCATTTAACTTTAATAATTACCGCTAGGACATCATACGCGTTTTGCATAGAAAATGAATGGTTTTATCTCATTTCTTTGAACGGTTATACATAATAAACAAAAGTATAAATTTATTCAGCATGGCAAGATATGTAGGCTCAAAATATACACAGCGATGTATAAAAATATTGGTAATTTGAGGGCTTAAATTACGGGTTTATGTAACTGACAATTCAGATTTATGACTTTCACCAGCCTTATGGAGGATCGTTTGGCCAAAACAATGGCTCCAAATAATTTTTTAAAAGCCACTTTCATCATTTTTGTATTATCAGATTTTACTGCGCTATATTATGCGTTACGTGAATTTAGAGCATCGTCTACTGTTTATGAAATTGCTAATGTTTCATCTCTTCATCCTTAAACGTATTTCAGAAGGTTATGTTTAGAAATCCAGGTGTCGTGGTCTTGTTGTAGTGTTAGACACAACGCTATATTATCATTTTGCTTCACACGCCTATCACGTCAAATCGCCATCTATGAGTAACCTGAAAAACGAAAGCTAATTATAAAGCAAATTGGAAAAAAGCTGAACGTTTATTTTTTCTTTTAAGGAAACTAAATAACTTATAAATTACTAATAAAATTCTATAATTATTTTGTAAATATTTTATAGCTGCTGTATAATAGATTTAAAGTGCATTTGGTTGCTGAAACAAGGTATTAGAAAATAGCTTCTATGTTTTACTGAACAACTAAAATAATTAATTTTCAAGTTGCCCGAGAGGACGCATGTCAAGTTTCTATTATGATGTCACATTTTATGCTTTGTTACTAAAATAAAAATTACTTTTTATCGAATTACTTCGTAAAACAGGTTTAGCTTGCCTGGTGGTTGACGTAGCTGGACTGTGAATTCAAGATTGTATAGTCCATAAAAACACGCTCCGCCTTTTGAGATCTTACGTGCACTATAAGAATTGTAGTGAAAGCCCACAACTTGATCAGATAAGAGTAACAAAATAGCCGGAGGTGTTTAATGTTGACTAGCCCCCTTATATTATTAGTCTATTAGTTCAAAATTAGAGATGGCTCTGCAGAGATAGTCCTTCTATAGTTCTATGCGAAATTCTTAAATAAACAATTTCGTAAGAGTAATGAAACTTGTGCACATAAATTGGATAGTTTATCACTTATTCGACGGCTTTTACGAAACAATATTTGTAGATTTGAAAGATAATATAACAAACTGACCTGACAGTATCCAAGAAACTTTAAAACAAATGGTTCATTTTCCACAAATGAATAACAGCACAGTTCATTCAGCTGTAAGAATATTCTTAAACGTATGTATATTTACACCTGCAGATTATTTCAACTTAAGTATTTATAAGAACTGCCATAGAACTTTTATAACTTGAAGTATAACTCATGTAATACAATGCTATTTTCGTTTTGTTGAGCTTTCATCGATTAATATTAATATTTATATTAATAACTTCAAATACATTTAAAAATAACATTATCAGTGCGGCTTACTCAGAGAAAACGGCGAGTTCTAATCAGATCCCACTAACGGTGAGTACTAATCAGGTCCCACTAACGGTGAGTACTAATCAGGTCCCACTAACGGTGAGTACTAATCAGATCCCACTAATGGTGAGTACTAATCAGATCCCACTAACGGTGAGTACTAATCAGATCCCACTAACGGTGAGTACTAATCAGATCCCACTAACGGTGAGTACTAATCAGGTCCCACCAACGGTGAGTACTATTCACATCCCACTAACGGTGAGTACTAATCAGGTCCCACTGACGGTGAGTACTAATCAGATCCCACTAACGGTGAGTACTAATCAGGTCCCACTAACGGTGAGTACTAATCAGGTTCCACTAACGGTGAGTACTAATCAGGTCCCACTAACGGTGAGTACTAATCAGGTCCCACTAACGGTGAGTACTAATCAGGTCCCACTAACGGTGAGTACTAATCAGGTCCCACTAACGGTGAGTACTAATCACGTCCCACTAACGGTGAGTACTAATCAGGTCCCACTAACGGTGAGTACTAATAAGGTCCCACTAACGGTGAGTACTAAGCACATCCCACTAACGGTGAGTACTAATCACATCCCACTAACGGTGAGTACTAAACAGGTCCCACTAACGGTGAGTACTAATAAGATCCCACTAACGGTGAGTACTAATCAGGTCCCACTAACGGTGAGTACTAATCAGATCCCACTAACGGTGAGTACTAATCAGATCCCACTAACGGTGAGTACTAATCAGATCCCACTAACGGTGAGTACTAATCAGATCCCACTAACGGTGAGTACTAATCAGGTCCCACTAACGGTGAGTACTAATCAGATCCCACTAACGGTGAGTACTAATCAGATCCCACTAACGGTGAGTACTAATCAGATCCCACTAACGGTGAGTACTAATCAGGTCCCACTAACGGTGAGTACTAATCAGATCCCACTAACGGTGAGTACTAATCAGGTCCCACTAACGGTGAGTACTAATCAGGTCCCACTAACGGTGAGTACTAATCACATCCCACTAACGGTGAGTACTAATCAGATCCCACTAACGGTGAGTACTAATAAGGTCCCACTAACGGTGAGTACTAAGCACATCCCACTAACGGTGAGTACTAATCACATCCCACTAACGGTGAGTACTAAACAGGTCCCACTAACGGTGAGTACTAATCAGATCCCACTAACGGTGAGTACTAATCAGGTCCCACTAACGGTGAGTACTAATCAGATCCCACTAACGGTGAGTACTAATCAGGTCCCACTAACGGTGAGTACTAATCAGATCCCACTAACGGTGAGTACTAATCACATCCCACTAACGGTGAGTACTAATCACATCCCACTAACGGTGAGTGCTAATCAGGTCCCACTAACGGTGAGTACTAATCACATCCCACTAACGGTGAGTACTAATCAGGTCCCACTAACGGTGAGTACTAATCAGATCCCACTAACGGTGAGTACTAATCAGATCCCACTAACGGTGAGTACTAATCAGATCCCACTAACGGTGAGTACTAATCACATCCCACTAACGGTGAGTACTAATCAGATCCCACTAACGGTGAGTACTAATCAGATCCCACTAACGGTGAGTACTAATCACATCCCACTAACGGTGAGTACTAATCACATCCCACTAACGGTGAGTACTAATCACATCCCACTAACGGTGAGTACTAATCAGATCCCACTAACGGTGAGTACTAATCAGGTCCCACTAACGGTGAGTACTAATCAGATCCCACTAACGGTGAGTACTAATCAGGTCCCACTAACGGTGAGTACTAATCAGATCCCACTAACGGTGAGTACTAATCAGGTCCCACTAACGGTGAGTACTAATCACATCCCACTAACGGTGAGTACTAATCACATCCCACTAACGGTGAGTACTAATCAGATCCCACTAACGGTGAGTACTAATCAGATCCCACTAACGGTGAGTACTAATCAGATCCCACTAACGGTGAGTACTAATCAGGTCCCACTAACGGTGAGTACTAATCAGATCCCACTAACGGTGAGTACTAATCAGGTCCCACTAACGGTGAGTACTAATCAGGTCCAACTAACGGTGAGTACTAATCAGGTCCCACTAACGGTGAGTACTAATCAGGTCCCACTAACGGTGAGTACTAATCAGGTCCCACTAACGGTGAGTACTAATCAGGTCCAACTAACGGTGAGTACTAATCAGGTCCCACTAACGGTGAGTACTAATCAGATCCCACTAACGGTGAGTACTAATCACATCCCACTAACGGTGAGTACTAATCAGGTCTCACTAACGGTGAGTACTAATCAGGTCCCACTAACGGTGAGTACTAATCAGGTCCCACTAACGGTGAGTACTAATCAGATCCCACTAACGGTGAGTACTAATCACATCCCACTAACGGTGAGTACTAATCAGGTCCCACTAACGGTGAGTACTAATCAGGTCCCACTAACGGTGAGTACTAATCAGATCCCACTAGCGGTTAGTACTAATCAGGTCCCACTAACGGTGAGTACTAATCAGATCCCACTAACGGTGAGTACTAATCAGGTCCCACTAACGGTGAGTACTAATCACATCCCACTAGCGGTTAGTACTAATCAGGTCCCACTAACGGTGAGTACTAATCAGGTCCCACTAACGGTGAGTACTAATCAGGTCCCACTAACGGTGAGTACTAATCAGATCCCACTAACGGTGAGTACTAATCAGGTCCCACTAACGGTGAGTACTAATCAGATCCCACTAACGGTGAGTACTAATCAGATCACACTAACGGTGAGTACTAATCACATCCCACTAACGGTGAGTACTAATCACATCCGACTAACCAACTCTTATCGAAAAATTACTACTTTTCTGTTCTAGATTTTTCTAGAGTAAAATAACTTACTTCCCACGACTTTCAGCACTTCACAAGTGTGGAGCACTTCTGTCTTTGTTTCCTAGTTGCAATGATTTTTTAGGTTTATTACACTATGCAACACAAATTTTGTTCCTGGATAGTATGTGTTATTTTTTAATTACTCAAGTTGTAAAAGTACAGAAAATGACCATTTTTCCCTTCAAACTTTGCTTTTGTGACCTGGATAATGAAATTTAGAAATTCACCTATTTTATATTGCACATTTTCATTTACATGAGGTCTGAATAAAACAACATATGAATCAAGATTTACATGTATTTATACTAAAGTTACACAAAATTACTTTCACGTATCAGCCACCAAATATCGTCTCCCATCATGTTTTCGTTAAACGCTCCCAGGTCACAAAAGCAGAGTTGGAAGAGAAAAACAGATTTTTTTTTTCCGTTTACTTTAGGCATAAGCAATTGGAAAGTAACACTTTCTGTCCAGGAACAAGAAGTAGTACAAATGTTATTACACAGTGTTATAGGAGAGAAACTTCATCAGAAATGTGTTGTTAAACGTGATAACGTGTGTAAAATAATACATGTATGACAAACAGTTCTGTAGATTATTGTGAAATAGTACACATATGACAAACAGTTCTGTAGGTTATTTTTAAATAGTACATATGTGATAAACAGTTCTATAGGTTATCTTGAAATAGTACATATACACGACAAACAGTTCTGTAGGTTGTTGGTTTGTGCGTCTTTTATTTTTTAATCTGTGGAACATATATAACACACCGAGATGTTTCAGACACACACACGAGCATAGCTCAGTTGTAATTAACATGTAAATTGCATTTGGATACTTGAAAACACGTGGTCGATAGAAATGTTCCACAGGAGTCATATATCATAATCGCTATTTTATAAATTACTTTATATCTCGTATTGAAATTTTAATAAGTTCTTACTTTAATGTAAAATTGATTGATGATAAGTACTGCATGTTTTGTTCCGCAATCAAACTTTGTACACAATTCTGAAAGATCAAATGCAATGCATTAAAATATATAATGTGTGTTTCCTCGGATTTCGATTATTTGAATACAAACTTATCAGAAGCTATGTATATAATCTGATTTTTCATATCAGTTTTTTTTTTCAATATTTGTGCTGGAAAGAGCATGCGAACTGATGTTGGTATTCTTGCTTTCAAATCGAATAACCAATACTAGATTACGTATTTGTTAATCTTTATCAGGGCCAGAAGGATGCAACCTCTTTATCTACCATTTGCCACAGGAATTCGGAGACGCTGAACTCATGCAGATGTTCTTGCCTTTCGGAAATGTCATTAGTGCTAAAGTTTTCATTGATCGTGCGACCAATCAGAGCAAGTGCTTTGGTGGGTTTGTTTCATTTGTTATTCCACACACAAAAAAAAACTGGCGTTCTTCTCAATCAATCATTTTTCGTATTTGAAAAGTTTTTACTTTGTTTGTAATAAACATCTGTAACTGTTTTGCGCGTTTAAGCTTAAAAGGACCGAGGTGTAAAAATAATGCTGGGTATTTTGGTATCACGTGAAACAAAATGTTAAATACGTCTCGTGCCTACACGAAGGCAAACTTAAGCTATCACTTATTGATACTTAATATATAATAAATTAAATATACTAGACGTATTCGTATTTACAGGGTTTCGAGACAGTGATAAATTGTACATGGTCATGGTTAGAGAATGTTTCTTTTTTTTTTAATACAGATACTAACGTGCTTTATTGTTTTTATTTTCACCAGACACTTTGCCTTTCAATGTTTATTAACAGAGAGATTTCTTGTTCTCAGTTTTAACCTATGATGTTTTCTGAGATTACAGTTTGTATGTTATTAGAATAAAAAAATAGTGTTATGTGGATAATATCTTGAAACTTTTCCATTTTTTAAGCTTTGTGAAAAATTATTTTCCTTTTTAGTGCCTTAAATTACATAGAAACAATAGTAGAAAACGAACTTTGATCATTTATTTATAGGATTTGTAAGTTTTGATAACCCTACAAGCGCCCAAACTGCGATCCAGGCCATGAATGGATTCCAGATTGGAATGAAGCGTCTAAAAGTTCAGCTAAAGCGGCCAAAAGACACCAACAGACCATATTAGTATTGAGGCCAATTCTTATTTTATGGAAATTCAAGGTAGGGCTAATAGAAACTTATTAACCTTAAAGTTTTCATTGCTTCGTAAAATTTGTGTCTGTTTAATGGTGGGAAGCTTGGTGATCTTTAGTGTAACGTTGCTGCTAGCATTCATGAAATTTGTAATGTTTTAGTTCCAGAATTACATACCAAACATTGGAGACCTGGAATGACGTACGTGTTAGGGGCGCTAGACTCATACTCTGCGGGTTGGAGTCCGAATCCCATTACCAAACATGCTCGCTCTTTTGCCATGTAATGTAATAGTCACTCCTGCGTTTTGGTGGTAAAACAGTAGCCTTAGAGCTGCCAGTGAGTGGTATTAACAAGCTGTCTTTCCTTTAGTCTATCACTTCGAAATTAGGGACGGCTAACGCAGGTAGCTCTTGAGTAGCTTTGTGTGAAATTTGAAAATTAAAAATATGTAGAAACTGAGAAATTTCACACATTTGATTGGTTAATTGCAATTTAGAAACGTACAAAATGAGGGATTTCACACATTTGATTGGTTAATTGCAATTTAGAAACGTACAAAATGAGGGATTTCACACATTTGATTGGTTAATTGCAATTTAGAAACGTACAAAATGAGGGATTTCACACATTTGATTGGTTAATTGCAATTTAGAAACGTACAAAATGAGGGATTTCACACATTTGATTGGTTAATTGCAATTTAGAAACGTACAAAATGAGGGATTTCACACATTTAATTGGTTAATTGAAATTTAAAAACGTACAAAATGAGGGATTTCACACATTTAATTGGTTAATTGCAATTTAAAAACGTACAAAATGAGGGATTTCACACATTTGATTGGTCAATTGCAATTTAGAAACGTACAAAATGTGGGATTTTACACATTTGATTGGTTAATTGCAATTTAGAAACGTACAAAATGAGGGATTTCACACATTTGATTGGTTAATTACGATTACAAACTTAGAAAAGTGAGAAATTTCACACATTTAATTGTTTGCTTCTTCAATACATTGAGTTTTGCAAGAGGTCAAAATATAAAAGTCATTACTTTTGAAAAGCTAAATATAAGGAAGTTTTAGAAATTATTTATACAAATATATATTGTGTAAGAGTCGAGGAAAATTTACTAAGTAACATAAAGAATCAGTTGATATTAGCATAAGTAACATAAAGAATCAGTTGATATTAACATAAGTAACAAAGAATCAATTGATATTAGCATAAGTAACATAAAGAATCAGTTGATATTAACATAAGTAACAAAGAATCAATTGATATTAGCATAAGTAACATAAAGAATCAGTTGATATCAGCATAAGTAACATAAAGAATCAGTTGATATTAACATAAGTAACATAAAAGAATCAGTTGATATTAACATAAGTAACATAAAGAATCAGTTGATATTAGCATAAGTAACATAAAGAATCAGTTGATATTAGCATAAGTAACATAAAGAATCAGTTGATATTAAAATAAGTAATATAAAGAATCAGTTGATATTAACATAAGTAACATAAAGAATCAGTTGATATTAAAATAAGTAATATAAAGAATCAGTTGATATTAACATAAGTAACATAAAAGAATCAGTTGATATTAGCAGCGCTGTGAAAAAGATGGTAGTTGAACGAATGAAAAAATAGAAATTTCAACACATGCAAACTTGATGAATCGTTTGTTTTATTGTTTTTTTAATCGATAATCATTTTTACATTTTTTACTAGTAATTAATTTTACATTCCAGTAATAAGAACGTTTGTTATTTTTTTATTATGTCTGAATTTCGTGCAAAGCTACACCAGGGCTATGTGGGATAACCGTTCTAAATTTAACACTATCTATCGACAACCAGAGAACAGAGAGATGTGATCGTCATATGATAATGCTTCCAGGGCTGAAGGGTTGAGCATGCTCAGTTTGACGGGGATGGATTGGAGCCCGTAACCTTCAGATTGTGATTCGAGCGCCCTAACCACCAGGCTATGTCATGCTACTATTTTTCGAACTATTGGCCTTAACACGTCAAAAAAATTCGAAATATTTTTGTTTTATAGGTAATGGCTACACGATAGCATCACACAGTAGCTCCCCCTTAAGGATCACTTAAAAATAACTTGTTTAATCCGAAAGAGATCATTTTCTTTACATAATCAAAACGCAGCATGGCCAAATGATGTCGCGCTACTGATATAAAGGTTCCTAACTCGAGACGCGATGCTGTTGTGCATGCTTGACATATTCAGGTGTGGATAGAACCGAACAAAGCCCCGTGTGGCTGCAAGTGCTGCTCTCTGGTTGTATTTTTCTCGTGTCAGTTGTTCAGTGTTAGGTATCGTTGAACCTGAATCCAAGGGGTCTATAAATCTTTCTGTTTAGCCCACGTGCGCCTAAAGTATCAATCGGGGTCAAATTCAAATTCTTGAAACGGAATACTGCACGATGCGAATTTATCGTTGAAAATATTTTTGTAGAGCGTTAAATGTGCGCGCGCGTAGATGATAATACACAAATGTTTATAAATAAAGCATGTAAACCTCCTTCAGACAGCATTATTTCTCATCATCTTTGTTAAGATTATAAGGGTCGCCATAGCTTTAAACCAGTGTTTCTCTGGTGGTTGTGTTAAGGAATGTAGATTGGTGTGCCCTGGCGGTTGTTTTATGAAATTCAAACTGTTGTCCTCTGGACGTCATCTTATGGAATATAATCTGGTGTCTCCTGGCAGTCGTCTTATGGAATGTAAATTGGCGTATCCTAGCAGTCGTCTTACGGAATGTACACTGTTGTTTCCTGGTGGTCGTCTTAATATAGATAAACTGGTGTTCCGTGACAGTCATATTATGGAATGTAAACTGGTGTCCCTTGTTGGACGTTTTATGGAATGTAAACTGGTGTTCTGTGATAGTTGACTTATGGAATATAAACTGGTGTCTCCTGGTGGTCGTCTTATGGAATGTAAACTGGTGTCTCCTGGTGGTCGTCTTATGGAATGTAAACTGGTGTCTCATGGTGGTCGTCTTGTGTAATATAAACTGGTGTTCCTTGGCAGTTGTATTATGGAATGTAAATTAGTGGCCCCTGGTGGTCGTCTTATGGAATGTAAACTGGTGTCTCCTGGTGGTCGTCTTATGGAATGTAAACTGGTGTCTCATGGTGGTCGTCTTGTGTAATATAAACTGGTGTTCCTTGGCAGTTGTATTATGGAATGTAAATTAGTGGCCCCTGGTGGTCGTTTTATTAAATGTAAACTGGTGTCCCCTGACAGTCATCTGATGGAATGTCATCCTGTATCTATAAACATGTTTTATTTGACAGTACTTCCGATGTTTGAACTTTTCGAAACCCTTAGTCCCTCTGAAACTCCGTAACTTTAATCATAAATTGTATGTCGTTAATTCAGAACACAGTGGGCTGCGTAACCGCTCCTACTGAATGTTAGAAGAATTAATACAAATTGAAATAAAATAATTAAGAGACGACTAAAAATGTTTAAGTCTCACCTTAGCGCAAAAATGCGTTACAGCACTGAACCTCAAAAACCTAGAGATAGGATCACCACCCAGTCTGTCGTGAGTGTCTATCTGTCACTGTTTCTGGCAACCACTAATTGAGAACGAGGCGTTGTCACATTCCAGCCACTAATTAATACGAAAAATGCAAGAAGATTAATCCGCTAATGCGTGTGTATATTTACTAACTACTAACGAATCGTGTACAGAGTTTAATTTTACATATTTTCTGTAATATCATAATGACATAGAAATAAAAAGAATACTCCTCTATTAAAATTAAAGTATTTAAATGGCATATTGCAACTGTTTTTTGTACATGCACCATTGTCCAGTTACAGCACATTTTCATTGTTCCTTAGTTATACGATAATAATTCATTCTAATTACGGGAATGAACTCGATAGGATTTTAAATGCATTTGCAGAGGGAGTAATATGAAGAATATGTTTGTATTACACGTAATGGTAGTAACTGGGTCTTAAGAATTCCTCCTTAATGGCATATTTCAATATATCCATTTATTTATACATATGTTATGTTAATAGACCAGATTGTATTCTTGTGGCTAACGTTCCGGGCTGCGCATCGTAGGGTCCGGGATTCGTGACAGTAGCCACTAAATACGCTCCCCAGTTCAAGTGTTGACACGCTAGTGACAGCCAGTTTTATTATATGTAGTCCTTTGAACAGTTACGGCTGACGATACCTGGTTATTTAACCCAGAGTGCATAGGGGGCCATTCTGTTTTAAAAATTACCTTTATTCCAGAGTTTTAATAACAAATCGATATGTGATTTTTAATTTCTTTTTGAATTTTTTTAATATTGGTAAATGTTTTTTTTTCTTCTTTTTCTTACAAAATATGTTTCCTTTGTGGCTCAGCGGAAAATCTATTTACTCTAAACAATTGGATTTCTATACCCATAGTAAGTCTTTTCACTCTAAACAATAGGGTTTCTATACCCACAATACGTCCATTCACTCTAAACAATGTGGTTTCTATACCCACATTATGTCTATTCACTCTAAACAATGGGGTTTATATACCCACAGTATGTCTATTCACTCTGAACAATAGGGTTTCTATACCTACAGTAAGGCCAGGCATGGCCAGGTGGTTAAGACACTCGACTCGTAATCTGAGGGTCGCGGGTTCGAATTCCCGTCACACCAAACATGCTTGCCCTTTCAGCCTGGGGAGCATTATAATGTGACGGTCAATCCAACTATTCATTGGTAAAAGAGTAGTCCAAGAGTTGGCGGTTGGTGGTGATGACTAGCTTCCTTCCCTCTAGGAATTTCCCTGCCAAAGTAGGGACGACTAGCGCAGATAGTCTTCGATTACCTTTGTGCAAAATTGAAAGCAAAACCAAACCAGTCTCCAAAGAGTTAAAACAGTTTACAAAAAAAAAAGAGATAAAAACAGGTTCTCCAAAAAGATAAAATATTGAAAAAATATCTTCCATATCAATAGCTCCTTACCGATTTAAACATCACAACTTCCATATCAATAGCTCCTTACCGTTTTAAACATCACAATTTCCACATCAATAGCTCCTTACCGTTTTAAACATCACAACTTCCATATCAGTAGCTCCTTACCGATTTAAACATCACAATTTCCACATCAATAGCTCCTTACCGTTTTAAACATCACAACTTCCACATCAATAGCTCCTTACCGATTTAAACATCACAACTTCCACATCAATAGCTCCTTACCGTTTTAAACATCACAATTTCCACATCAATAGCTCCTTACCGTTTTAAACATCACAACTTCCACATCAATAGCTCCTTACCGATTTAAACATCACAACTTCCATATCAATAGCTCCTTACCGTTTTAAACATCACAACTATAATCTATTCCTAATTTATCATAAAATCAGATAAAGTGACATCTTGGGCTAAATGATGACGGTTTCTTCATTTTTGTGAGCAACAAGTTACATTCTGACAACATTTATTTAAATATGTTTTACTTAGTTTATCTGAAATTTTGTTCACTGTGCTTTGCAACGTAGATGCAAATTAAAAAATGCATCTTTCATATTTTATAAAAACATTTTATTGCATTGTTTCCATTTTCAGATGCCAAGAGCCAGGAGAAGATGCTTGGTTGGAATTACGTGATATTTTCGTGTCTTCTCCTTTCCATCAGTGGTTACAGTCCGTGAAGTGGACCTGTAATTTTTTCTCATAAATTCAGAAAGCCTAGGAAGTGGGCTCAGATATGAATTACATATACAAATATATATATATGCGAATATATATATATATAAATGACTCACTAAACAAATAGATTTGCCGCTATATGAAAAAAAAAAGCTTACATACAAATATCATTGTAGTTGATTAGAAATTTTTGCTTTAATATGTATTAATTTAATAGATATGATTCTAAGAATTTCTAATAATTTTGCAGCTTCATGCCTAGTTGAACAACAATACGATGTGTTTTTTTTTTAAGCTTGAAGAAATTCTTTTAAAATTTATGCTTTAGAATCCGATGTCATAACTGGATTTCCTAATTTAATGGAATCTCAGTATTGTACTTAAACACACGTCATATCATATCCTTTGCTCATAAACTACCATCTGTAGAAGCTATTGGGACAAAATGGCGAAACTAGAATAGCAAGTGTTTTCATCGTGTATACATCATGTTGTTGTAGCTTAGTAAGCTTATCATAATCTTCATCATGAACTCAAAAGAAGGGAGTGGAAAACAAATGTGAATAACTGAGAGTTTTAGGAACATTTTAGTTATTATAGATGTATTAGTACTCTTCTTGTTTTCAACCTCCGCACTTTAGCTTTCAAACGTTTCGCCATATTAATTAAAGATTAACTTAGGCCTTAAAAATGTTCTCATGTTTACGTTTTTGGCATTCAGTTTTCGTTACTAGATTTTTATGTTAAATTGCACAAAAACTTGTAGAAGTAAATATATTTATTTTGTTATCTATTTATTTATCAATTATTAATGTATCAAACTGAAATATGTCGCGATAGGCCTAACTTTTCATATTCAGTTACATGAATCTTCCAGTCATTGTAAAACATTACTTTTTTATCACAGCGCTAGGTGGCGTTTTAGGCATGTGTTAGTTGTTGTTTGTTTTGTATTTTTACCGAGCTGGATTGTGGACCCGAGATAAGAAAAACAAACAAACAAATCGCATTTTAGGGCTTTGGCTGCGTTGTAAGAGTGATGGTCATATCTCACTTTACGGTTATAGAGGGCCAACAGGTGATGTTAGATGCCTTTCCTTTAGTCTATCAGTTGAAAGTTAGAGATGACCAATCCAAACAGCCCTCGTGTTACTTTGTGTAAATACTGGAGTGAAGTTTTTATCCTAATCGATTTTTTCTCAATATTAAAACATCTTACCTACAAATCTGGAAACCGACTAATAACGTAAGCTTGAAGAATTATGCGACAATTTCACAGATAATGAAATCTAAAGTTAGGAAACTGATAAAGTAAAGAACTTAAATTGTTAAAATGTAGGATTTGAAATTTAAATTTTTCAATCTTACACACATGTAATTTTTTTATTGAAAAGAAAATCTATATTGATCTTTCTATGCATGTTTAGAAACGTTTACGTTTTGTTACTTTAAGGAAAAAAACACTTTCTAAAAGGTATCCCACTTAAAAACCAGAGACTTAAAAATGATTATTTTAGAAAACCACAAATAGCTGTTAGACAAAAATAGAACTTTGAGCTCACAGAAATCAAACTCAGAAAACGATTGATAATATGAAAGTTAAATGCAAACCAAACAATACCATGTTTAGGTTTGACACGTGCTAGTGTTTGTGTTAAACCTATTATCAGTAATGTAGGCAATTATTTAGTAAATGAAGCCGCGAGACCTTTCATAAGAAATGGTAGTGAAGCTCTGATATAAAAGAATTTGCAGCAACTGAGCATGAGGTATTATGAATTACATATAAAATTATGAAAACGTTTACATATAAACAGTATTAAAAATAATAATAATGACATTATTACTCCAAAATCTAAAGAAACATTGTTGTACCTTGTATTGTACATTAACAAATGAGAACTCGAGAGTATTACATCCCGATATTACGTCATCAAAATCTGTAAAAAGGTGCTTCAAGCCATCATTAGCCCAAATCTCTGCTATAAACAAACGATAAGTGCTTCAGGCCATCATTAGTCCAAGTCTGCTATAAACAAACGATAAGTGCTTCACGCCATAATTAGTCCAAGTCTGCTATAAACAAACGATAAGTGCTTCACGCCATCATTAGCCCAAATCTGCTATAAACAAACGATAAGTGCTTCACGCCATAATTAGTCCAAGTCTGCTATAAACAAACGATAAGTGCTTCACGCCATCATTAGCCCAAGTCTGCTATAAACAAACGACAAGTGCTTCACGCCATAATTAGTCCAAGTCTGCTATAAACAAACGATAAGTGCTTCACGCCATCATTAGCCCAAATCTGCTATAAACAAACGATAAGTGCTTCACGCCATAATTAGTCCAAGTCTGCTATAAACAAACGATAAGTGCTTCACGCCATCATTAGCCCAAATCTGCTATAAACAAACGATAAGTGCTTCACGCCATCATTAGCCCAAATCTGCTATAAACAAACATGTCTTCTCGAACCTGTGATTATAGTTTTCAAATAAATAAATAAATAACAATATAACTGTTAACTCCAGAAGCATTCTACCTAAAGTTCCAATAGCCTAAGATTTGTTTGTCTGAGAACAACTGTTTACAGTAGTTATATGTATTTATTAGGAGGTAATATCTATCTTTAGAGATGTTTTGTATACACACTTAATGCCACAGACTTTTTGTGTAAAATAATGGTATTTTCAGCGGGTCTAAAATTCTCCATTTTAAAAAAAAATTAGGCTCTAATGAAGTATTCCTGATTTATTAAATATTCCTAAAGAAGACAGAACATTAAATATGTATTCGTATGTACCATATTTCCGCTTGTTTTGAGATGTCAATCTGGTGATGATGTCAAATTTCACCAGACTAAATAACGTGGCCACATTTATGTGGGTGGAACAAGAAATAGTATAGGTAAAACTGGTGTTTTCGTTATAATATAATTTCAGAAAATATCAAAGTATGTGTTTAAAACATCGTCCTAAATAACCTTTAATTAAATAAATAAGGAATAAATAATTCCTTTAAAAAACAGCAATACACCCAATATAAAATACATTGGCAGAATGCCTGAGAAAAGGCTAAACGAACTTAGAGATGTGATATTAAGAAAGTTAAACCAATGGAAAGCAAACAGCTATAATACAGTCTCAATAAAACAGCCTGGCTGCAGATTGCATATATTGTTCAAAGGTAGATAACCAACTTTAACATAAAAAACGAGAACTTTGTTTTGATTTCCTCTTCACCGAGAGATCGGCTGTAAGTTTACGAAGTTACAACGCTAAAATCCGGGGTTCAGTTCCTGGCGGTACACTGAGTGTAGATAGCCCATTAGGTAGCTTTGCGCTAAAACAGCATAATCTTTGTTTTGCCGGCAAAAGTGTATATCAGGTCCAGTATGTCACATTTTCGTAAAGTATGAAAAAGATATATTTTTGTTTATAAAGGCTTATAGGCTGAAAGTTTTCGAAAGTTACGGGACTAGGTACACATTGTTACGAAAATATTTCTAAACAATCTTAATTTTTCTGTTGCCATGAAAACAAAACGACATCAAACAATCTTAATTTTTCCGTTGCCATGAAAACAAAACGACATTAAACAATCTTAATTTTTCCGTTGCCATGAAAACAAAACGACATTAAACAATCTTAATTTTTCTGTTGCCATGAAAACAAAACGACATTAAACAATCTTAATTTTTCCGTTGCCATGAAAACAAAACGACATTAAACAATCTTAATTTTTCCGTTGCCATGAAAACAAAACGACATTAAACAATCTTAATTTTTCCGTTGCCATGAAAACAATACGACATTAAACAATCTTAATTTTTCCGTTGCCATGAAAACAAAACAATATTCACACGTCTTACGTGTGAATGGTCATGTTTGCTTGATTATTTTGTATCTAAATGCCCAGTTAATTATGTAAATAATTAGGCAAGAAAAATATTTTTAATTGAAAATTTGATTGGCGGCTCTTGTATAGAATTACGTAAGTAGACTCAAAAAAGCGTTTTATAATTATCTCTGTAGAAAACGTTAATGAATTTAATGAAGAAAAATATTATGACCTATGGGAGGTAATTTTGTTTATAACTTGTCGGTGAGAAAACGGAGAGCTATTTGTGTGCATTGTAACAAGTGTAACTCTAACTATTGGGGTTTGATTTATGTGTAAAGCTATAAGGAACTCGAGTGTAATGTTAAGTGTATATAGCATATCACTTCTTAAATGTTGAAAGTGAAGGACAGGTGTCGATAAGTGTATACACCCAAGTCATTCTGTCATATTCTGCACCTGACGCGCGCCATGCACACGATTTTTCCATTAGCTGTACTAGGTCCTCTCGGAATGAATGTTTTTCAGTTTGAAAATTTTGAACACCTATGATACATTTGGTAAATATAAAATACTTCTCTCCGACAGTTATTCAAAACAAAGAAGAATATATATCGTTTATTTATTTCTAACTTTAGTGGAGAAAATTGCTTTAAACTATACTAACCATAATATCTTTTTGCTAGTATTTTCTGACATTTCTTTCTTGGTCAATCTAAATGAATTTAGTAAAATCGAGAAGACCTAATATATATATATATATATACTTCCTCCATGATAATCACATTAATGTTGAGCTTGTATGTTATTGTTTATGCTCTAAAAAAATAAAGATATCACTTATTAAATCTGTCAGTGTCGAAATTCGATTTGTTAACAGTTGAAATAATATTTCCAAGGGATATTTATAGGAATTCAAGAAACGGGTCAAGTAAAGTCTTATTAACAGGTAGAAACGTGTCCAGTAGAGTCTTATTAACAGGTAGAAACGTGTCAAGTAAAGTCTTATTAACAGGTAGAAACGTGTCAAGTAAAGTCTTATTAACAGGTAGAAACGTGTTGGAACGAGTTGATATCATATCAGACTTTTCAGCATCACATGTCATAATCAACTTAACGAGTCTACAATAACATGGATACCTGTTTCATTTTCCAGCTACGCCCCCCCCCAGTGGCTCAGCGGTATGTCTGCGGACTTACAACGCTAAAAACCGGGTTTTGATACCCGTGGTGGGCAGAGCACAGATAGCCCATTGTGTAGCTTTGTGCTTAATTCAAAACAACAACAACAATTTCTAGCTACTTTAAGTATGCGACTGTTGAATGTATATGTCGTGGAAGCAGCTTGCGCACGTTTAACTTGTGTTGCTCTTCTGGAAAGAGATCCTTCTTGGTTATATCATTCACTGTTGCTTGGGTCACATGGACGAGTTTTGTCACTGATATTTGCGTGTGTAGATTCACACCTGTTACAAGACACGATACTCTGCTTACCATCGTGGATGTACGACTTCTTTTATATATCTTTCTGAATAGTCCTGGTGTCCCAAGTTGACCCATATGCCCTGTTTTCTCGTGCTATAAAGCAGAAAGTATAATTCTGTCTTGGAAATTCGTAATCCTTTATCTAAACTCACCTTTGTCATATGATTGTACGAAGATTTTGTGAAGAAAACATATATCTATTTTTTGGGGACATTACATTACTTACAAAATACCAAACAATGTAAAAAATGTAGTTCTGATACACTCCGTCCTACCGTGGCTTTATAAGTTGCATATTGAAAATCGTTTTAGCATAATTTACTCAACCCTCCGTATTTTACACAATCGATAGTACTGAGAGCATGGTCGTGTGAAGTTATTATAAAAATAAACTTCAAGTGGTGTTTCAATTTTTAACATCATTTGTAAACGTTGACCACAAAAACAAGTCATGGAAATATTTATCGTTCGTTATCAATTTTAACTTACCTAATCATAAACAAAAGCATCTATATAACTTTTCCCAAATGGCCCGGCATGGCCAAGCGTGTTACGGCGTGCGACTCGTAATCTGAGGGTCGCGGGTTCGCATCCCTGTCGAGCCAAACATGCTCGCCCTTTCAGCCGTGGAGGCGTTATAATGTGACGGTCAATCCCACTATTTGTTGGTAAAAGAGTAGCCCAAGAGTTGGCGGTGGGTGGTGATGACTAGCTGCCTTCCCTCTAGTCTTACACTGCTAAATTAGGGACGGATAGCACAGATAGCCCTCGAGTAGCTTTGTGCGAAATTCAAAAAACAAACAAACTTTTCCCAAAGACCTCGGTTCTTCTGTGGTTGGTAGCTAACAACACTAGATATGGTATCATCTGAGATGATACCTTAATTAACCCAATCAGCCTGAAACTAGACTTCGTTGCAATGTTCCAATATGTTTATTTTTGCTAAGAAAATGTTGTGGTGATGTTGTTGCTTGCTTATTTCTTGTTTATTCTGTTTTTTAAGGTTCTCTGGTTCAAACTGCATCTCAAGCTTTCAGTTACTCTATGGTCTTATTTTTGTTCTCATCAGAACAAGTATTGATTAAATAATGACCTATAGGTTGTAGTTGTGAGCATATGTTCTGGATGAGAAGATAAGTAAAAAACATTTTCCGTTACATATTTTTCTAAATACAAATTTTGTGTAATTTGTCAATGATCCCTATATCAGATATACCCTAAGAAGTAAACTTTAACAAGTAGTACTTATAAAAACGGCTGTCACATCCTAAAAAGAGATCCAATCTTTGATAACATAGCACTACTTACAAAACACCAAATAATGGAAAAAGGTAGTTCTGATACATTCCGTCCTAAGTAGCTGACTAACTGAAAACGTATTTTATAAGAACTTCAACAAAAACCATTTATCTGAGTAAGGGGGAGAATTTAACAGAGGAAATCGCTCATCGTAGAAAACTAAATAATGTCTTCACCTAAAACAACTTTAATTACATTTCACTTAAATATTACACATCAACTTAACACGACGTATATGAGTGATCAATACCTTATGATGGTCAATATTAGAACATTCGCTTTATGAAGCATATAGAACGCATTAAACACAACACTTAGTTGAATGGTCTTTTGTTGTTGTGTTTTTTAAATTTCACACAAAGCTACACGAGGGATATCTGTGTTAGCCATCCCTGATTTAGTAGTGTAAGACTAGAGGGAAGCCAGCTTGTCATCACCATCCACCGCCAACTCTTGGGCTACTCTTTTACCAACGAATAGTGGTATTGACCGTCACATTATAACGTCCCCACGGCTGAAAGGGCGAGCATGTTTGGTGTGACGGGGATTCGAACCCGCCACTCTCCGATTACGAGTGGAACGCCTTAACCCACCTGGCCAAGTTGGACCTAGTTGAATAGATGACAACTGCCTGTTGTAGAAACGTAAGTGTAGAGGACGACGTTTCGTAAGTCTTCCTTTATTCGTCTGAAAACGAAACGCTATAATTGTTGATCGATTTGAAAAAGAAGTGTCCATCTGGACTGGTATTTTCAACTCTTGCCAAAGAGTTCCATGGACTTGCAACGCTAAGGTCAGTGACTCGATCCCCCACGGTGAACTCGGCAGATGGTCCAGTGTGGCTTTGCTTTAAATAAAAAGAAACAAACAAGCTTACCAAGGAAAGCGTTACAAATACCAGAGAGATGAATACGTACAACACCAGATGGAGCGAGTTTACACAGACGATATTTTGATAATTTTATTATAGTGTCATTAAAAAGAACCGATACGAAAATTAAAACTGATATTCAAAATCAATTTATTTTTTCTTCAGTAATAGCGAATCATGTGCAGGTATATAAAGATATAAAATTATAATTATGTTAACTATGTCTGGAATACAACACAGAATGTTGGAGCTCGATTCTTGCAATAAGCACACTACAGTTAGTCCATTGTACAACCTTAGACTTAATAACAACCAAATAAGTATTGTATGCAAAAAATATAGTAACAACTATATCTAATCTTTATATCGATAACCACAAATTACTTGTGCCGGTTTCATTTCTAGCTCAAGAGTATCTTTAATAATTGTGGAATAGTAATGAATGTCATGGGGCAGTATGCATATTAAAGTTTCCAAGAAAATGGATAAAAACGATTTTACGTCGGATATATGTTTCTTTTTTTAAATAAGGACATGTCATATTCTATCACTGTGGGCCCCGTCATGGCCAGGTGGTTAAGGCACCCGATTCGGAATCCGAGGGTTGCGGGTTCGAATCCCCGTCACAACGAACATGCTCGCCCTTTCAGTCTGGGGAGCTTTATCATGTGACGATCAATCTCTCTATTCGTTGATAGTAGCTCAAGAGTTGGCGGTGGGTGGTGATGATTAGCTGCCTTCCCTCGAGTCTTACGTTGTTAAATTATGGACGGTTAGCGCAGATAGTCCTCGTGTAATTTTGCGCGAAATTAATGCAAGAAAGAAACTAGTGAATTCAAAAACGAGTGTTGACTTTAAAAATACCATTGGTATTGTTGCTATTAGTTTTATATCAGGTCACCCCATAAGTGATGTCCAAAAATTTAATACAGAAAGTACATCATCATTTCTGTCTAAAATATGTAGTAGGACGTGTATGAAAATGTTCGTACATATAAAACAAACTAACCCAACTCCACTGTTTCAGATTATTAATCAAATAAACCCTAATGAAGATGGATGTGTCTGAGGAGCACATTAGGCATATAATGCTTTATGAGTTTATAAAGGCAATAGTGCAGCAGAAACTACACGAAACATTCAAGGTGTTTATGGTGTGAAGTTTCTCAATGAAAGAAAATGTTGAAGGTGGTTTCAGAAGTTCACATCAGGTGACTACAGTGTAAGTGATGCGTCACGTTCAGGTAGTCCTGTTGAATTTAATGATGACTTGCTGCTGGTTGCACTTGATGAAGATTGTGCTGTAACAGTTGAAGAACTAACACAGAAGTTTAATTCAATCCATTCAACAGTTGACTGTCATCTCCAACAGCTTGGAAAGGTGTCAAAACTTAGAAAATGAGTCCCCCATGATTTGACAGAAGCCAATTTTGGAGCAAGAGTGGACATTTGCGCTTATTTGCACTCTCTTGAACGTAACTTACCTTTTTTGGACAGGTTAGTGACTGGAGATGAAAAATGGATATTTTATAAAAAATTTAAGTGCTGCAGACAATGGTTTAGTGCAGGTAAACTGGTTAAAGCACAGCCCAAAATGGACCTCCACCCTAGGAAAGTCTTGTTAAGCGTTTGGTGGGATATTGTTGGTGTGATCCACTTTGAGTTGCTGACACTCAATGTAACAATTACACCAGACTTCTATTGTCAACAGTTAGAGCTATTGAATGTTGCACCGAAAGAAAAGAGGCCTACTTTGATCAATCGTAAAGGTTTTGTGTCACACCAGGATAATGCACGGCCCCATACAGCAAGGATCACATCTGTAAAGATTGAAGAACTAGACTGGGGAAACTTCCACATCCTCCTTATTCTCCAGACCTTGCCCCATCTGATTATCATTTATTCCAAAGTTTGCAGAACTATCTTGATGGAAAAGAGCTTGGAACACATGAAGATGTCAAAACTACCCTCTCTATATTATATTCCTCCAAACCCCAATAATTTTATAGAAGTGACATTCAGAAGCTTGTGAATCGTTGGTAGGAAGTAATTAATAATAATGGAACATACATTATTGATTAAATAACATTAAAAGTGTTGGAAATCCTTTCTTTTTCCTCAACATAAAATCACACATTACTTAAGGGTTGACCAGACAGTTCACATCTTATCATTTTTTGTATTCAATTACAACGTTAATAAAACGTAATAAAAAACACAGGAAAAATGTTTTGTGGGTTGAACAACATTGACAACATGTATTTATAAACTGGAAAATCCGACAACTGGTTTTCGTCGCCCTTTTAATACTTTTTTGGAAGCTTATATAAATATTATTGGTTAAAACAATTACGAATAGATATCACGAGATTAAATGTTGTTAGGCCTAATAATCTGTAAATATATTGCAAAGACAAACAAACATCAAGATAAAACCAATTAACCAAACTTAAAAAAATATTTTTCATCAAGAGCGAACTACAGCAGTTTCATTTGAATAGAGAATTATATATATGCGTGTGTGTGTGTGTGTGTAGCCTACACTCGAACTTTAAACAGGAAGGTTTGGCGAATTAACTGCCAATTTGTGAATATTATTAATAAATGAGTTTTTTCTCTTCACTTTTAATTAGTAAGTGTTACGTATTGTAATTTATCCCGGACGAGTCTCCATTTTATTGCGTTACATGCGTTACGTATTACAATTTCAAATAGCCTGAAACTTTAATTTTAATTTTGAAGTTAATTAACTGTTCATATTTATCAAATTCACGATATTTGCCAACAAAATTGATACACACAATTTTCTTTCTTAACCCAAATATATTTTAATATACAAACAAGAAACAATAGAATTTATTATAACGGTTATTACAAGTAATTATTTAGATACAAAAATTTTACAAACTCACAAACAACATTCAGTCTTCTTTCTGGTCTGGAACTGAATATTTTATCGACGGTTCAGGCCAAGCGAATTAATTCTGAGATGATTCACATGCACACTTTACTTTGTAGGCTCACTTTTTTATCGACAAAGATATTCAGTGTCCTTGTAGAAATGCTGACGTACGAAGTTATTTCACTGAAGTTTGAAATGTTCGAAATATATAAACGTTCCTGGTCAAATTCTGTGGTTTTTAGGTTAATAAGCGTTTATCACAATTAAAGTTTTTGAGGCTTATAGAATAATGACTTTGTAGCTGATAAACAATAATTTATTGTCTCTTGGTTAGTCGATTTATATTATTTAGATGAAATTTTCGAAAATTCACTTCGCCCAAGAATATTTAATGGTACGCTAGTGCTTTCTTAAGACATATGTTGTTGATTCTTACGATCGAGAATCTTCTACAAATTTAGATAACAGGTGGATATTGTACAATACACATTTAATACACGTATGCTTTACGTGTATTCAACTGAAACGAATGTGGATATTAAAATTAATGTAAAACAATAAACCCGTTACATGTCTTAAAAATTCAAATACATAAAATAGAAAACTTATTTGAATATTTTGCAACGTTTCCACTAGATGGCACAAAGGGTAAAATTATTTGAATAAAAGGAGATAAATCAATAAATGTACATAATCCTAAAACTTTCATAAGGCAAATGTTCATTTGAAAAGGTGAGTCAGAAACAAGAAGCCATTTATTTTTGTATTATTGTTCATCATCATCTGATGAAGATATTCAATAATGGTATATTTTGATTTTCATAGTACGCTGATGACTAGCTGCCATCGACTCATAACCTGAGGGTCGCAGGTTCGAATCCCCGTCGGGTCAAACATGCTCGCCCTTTCAGCCGTGGGAACGTTATAATGTGACGGTCATTCCCACTATTCGTTAGTAAAAGAGTAACCCAAGAGTTGGTGGTGGTTGGTGATGACTAGCTGCCTTACTGTTAAATTAGGGACGGCTAGCGCAGATAGACCTCGTGTAACTTTGCAATTGTAAATTCAAAAACAAACAAACGACGAACCGTGTAAGTCACGCCTTTTTTAAAGACACTTAGTTCTTCAAATGAAACATATGAAAACACAAAAATAAATAATTATTTAATATGAACATTAACTGGTGTAAACCAGTTAACTGCTTACGCAGTTATATTTAATGAACCATCCTCTGGTTAATTTTAAATAGCATTACACGCCGGGCCCTCTGTCTATTCCAGTGGAAGTAATTTGCATCGAGAGAAATGACGTATTTATAGCTGAGGAAGCAATTATAACCAATGTTGAACCAATCAAGATACGTTTATGGAAATTTGTCGTGCAGTCTTATTGTGAATATTGTTCAAAAGTATTGTTGGGTTTCGTATTAAATTGTATGGCTTTATTACAGTTATTAACAATATTTTGAGGAACTACTGTTGATCATTTTGGTAGTTAAGGAAACCAGAATCGTTACTAAGATATCAAAAATAGTAAAATCCATCAGAAAGTTGTTTCATAGGAAGAAGAAGGTAGAGATGATAAGAAACCCACTTGAAGTAAAATTGTCTTCTCACGAATTTGTTTTTGAATTTCGCGCAAAGCTACTCGAGGGCTATCTGCGCTAGCCGTCCCTAATTTAGCAGTGTAAGACTAGAGGAAAGGCAGCTAGTCATCACCACCCACCGCCAACTCTTGAGCTACTCTTTTACCAATGAATAGTGGGATTGACCATCACATTATAACGCCCCCACCTGTGAAAAGGCGAGCATGTTTGGTGCGACCGGGATTCGAACCAGCAACCCTCGGATTCCGAGTCGAACACCTTAACACGCTTGGCCATTCCGGGCCCCGCTTCTCAAAAAGGCTGGTATGGGTGAGTATTAAAAATTTTATTAAAATATAGTACAGAACAACGTTTCGACCTTCTCTGGTCATCTTCAGGTTAACGTTGTTGTGTACCTTATTTTAAATAAAATTTTAATACCCACCCATACCAGCCGTCTTGAGAAGATCAAGTGGGTTAAATTTAATATTAGATTCATTCACTTACTTCGTGACAGAAAAGTGTTGTTTGATATTCAGCCCATTTTTTGAACTTATAATATGGTTCTCGACTTTAATTTTGTGCAACACGTTTCGTCTATTTAAATGCTCCAAACTACGCAACGTCCGTTTTATATATAAATCTATGGCTGGAAGAGTTTTAGAAAGTAAACTTGCTTGTCGCGGCAGAGAGCGCCGTCATTCTGTACAACGACAGGAGTATAGTAGAAATTTGTGGTTGTTTTCTTTAAATTCCTATGTCGAAATAGATAATAAACTGGTAAACAATGATAAAACATGTGGAATATTTAATGTTATCTATTTATGTGTCACTAGATGCCGCCTCTGACGACTACAATGTTATTTAGTCATTAAAATGACCGTATTTACCGAGAAGTTGGTTTGGTACGTTTTGAATTTCACCCAAAGCTACAGGAAGGCTAACTGCGCAGTGTAAGACTAGAGGGAATGTAGCGAGTCATCACTATCCATCGCCGGATCTTGGGCTACTCTTTTACCAACGAGTAGTGGTATTATAACACCCCCACCACTTGAAAGTGGAGCATGTTTGATGTGAGTGGGATTCGAACCCGTGACCCTCGGATTACGAGTCAAGTGCCTTAACCACCTGGCCATGCCGGGCCAATTTACTGAGGGATATACGATGAGCAAACTTTCTGTTAGAAACCAAAATTTCTGAAATGGAATAAATACAAATATTTGATGCAAACACTTTGAAGAATATATAATTTATATTTTCAAACCAATATAATTTAAGAGCGTAACCTTCCAGAAGGCGGGCATTGATGACATGTGTAAGAAAATATCTTAAACTATTTTATGTTTCTAACCAAGTCACGCTTGCTCTTTTTGCTCTAGTTAAGCTAAAACAAAAATTTACACAAGTTATAATGTTACTTTATCTAATACAGGTCGTACTTAACAAAGGCTTAACAAGCGTTAGGCTTAAGACAAGTGGACTTGTGGATTTCAGTCTCTACAATTAGGAGTTTCTGAATTATTCAAAAGTCCTCTTTCATTAAAAATACTGATTGCACCGTAAATGATGGAAAGTAACGCCGCCTATCGGTGTCCTGTTCAGATCACATGACATTTATGGTCATCTTGGGTTGGTGCCACTTCCGAATATTTCTTTAGATTATATTCATATATCACTTTTGATTACACATTCGAAACTCCCGTATCATGTATAATTTTATTTGTCGTTTTCAAATCTTTCACTGGTCTATGTATAAACTCCACTTTGCTACCTCCCCCAGTACGGTGTCTAAAATACTTCTGCAATTGTGTGTGTATTGTTTTTGAAGGAGAGAACGACTTTTATTTGCGCTAGAGATCTTTTTCAGAAAAGAATTGTTGACTTACGTAAAGAAAGTTTCTTTTTTCAAGTTTGCTTCTGTGAGACTGTAATGGAAATATAAGACAGTTTGTTTTCGAACAACAAATAAAACAGAGGAAAGCAATGTTATAGTTATAATGAACACAAAAAATACATTCAAAAAATGAACAGCATCTTATCAGATACAAACAAATTTAAACTACTAAACACAAATCCAACAAAAACACATGAAAACCAATTAAACAAATTACTACTAAAATGAAAGAAACCAGCACAACCACAGAAAACCTTTACTCTTACCTACGAAGAACCAACTCATGCACACCACAACTATACAGCACCTCTAAACCTCACAAACCCGATTGTCTACTACGACCCATATTGTGGACCTATGAATCATTTAACTACAACCTCGGTAAATATATAGCGTGGGTATTTTCTAAATATGTAACATCAGCCAGCTTCATTTTCAAAGGTTCTTTTAACTTTAAATCTAGCCTTAATCAATTAAATCATTAAGCCTTAATGGCCAGTTTTGATGTAATTTCCTCTTCACAGAAATCCTAAACACTGAAGCCTGCAAAACAGCTTTAGAACTTTATATCCAAGACCCCAACCCATTGATACACATCCCCAGCAACCAATTAGCAACCTTTACAGAATTCACTACCACCAAAACTAACTTTATGTACAATGACCAAAACTATCTACAAATATATGGGTTAAGTATGGGCAATACCGTGTCACCAATTCAAGCCAACATTTTTATTACACAGATTGAATCTCAAGCGATCATTTCAGCCTTACACCCACCACAACACTGGTACAGGTATGTTGATGATACAGTTGCTAGATTCACGTCTACAGAACACACACTTAGTTTTATCAACTATGTTAACCCTATACACCTCAATATTACGTTTACCTGTGAAAAGGAAGCTAACCGAACAACATTTCGCAACCTCAAGTTCACAAAAACCGATACACGATTCAAAACAGAAATCCATTGAAAAATCACCCACACTGGACGATACATTTCCTGGGACTCAGCACATGAAACAAAAAAAAAAACCCAACATATTAAGAAACCAAATAAACACAGCCATAAAACTATGATCACCAGATAACATTAACGATGAAATCAACAAAATAAAACAATACTTCATCAACATCAACAAATTTCCTCCAAAAACCGTGGAAAAAATTATGCACACATACCTGGTTCAACAGCACGGTAAACAACAAACAAACAATAATAAACCCTTAGAAACAATAAACTACAAAACCTTATACTGTTACATACCATATGTTCCTGACACGAGTGAAAAAATAACCAACATTTAGAAAAAACTGGTAACAAAAACACATTCCAGTAAACACCAGATTTATTCAAAAACCAGATACAAAACTAAAGTCCATACTATGTTAAAACTACACTGACAAACACAACACTAACATTATTTATAAAATACAATGCAACAACTGCCACGACTTCTATATTGGAGAAATAAGCAGAAAAATGGAAACCAGATTCAAAGAACATAAAAAAAAAACACCTTCACACGTTTTTTAACATTACAAGTCAAATAAACACAACATAACCATAGAAAACATTCAGATATTAAGTAGGAAAACAAAAATAAACAAACACAAAATCAAAGAAACCCTACTTATACAACAACTAAAACCAATATAAAGAAACACCTTTATACCTATACTGATTAATAACCCAACATCTACTGCAACGCCCCTTACAATGCAGTACCCGTTTACATTCCTGTATTTAAGACATATGTCCGGTAACGGTCAGTTGCAGACTCTCTCTTTGTTGACCTGAAAATGAACTTAAGATAGTCGAAACGTTGTTCTCTGCTTTATCAGTAGAAGTGCCAATACCCATACCAGCTGTTCTAAGATATAATAGTTGGTTTGCATACAACATCAAATAAAATAGAGGGAGTGGCAGTCAATCCACTATTTGTTGATACAAGCGTATTGGTTTGGTTTGTTTTGAACTTCGCGAAAAGCTACACGAGGACTATCTGCGCTAGCCGTCCCTAATTTAACAGTGTAAGACTCAAGAGAAGGCAGCTAGTCATCACCACCCACCGCCAACTCTTGGGCTACTCTTTTTACCAATGAATAGTTGGATTGATCGTAACATTATAACGCCCTCACGGCTGAAAGGGCGAGCATGTTCGATGCGACGGGGATTCGAACCCGCGACTCTCAGATTACAAGTCGAGTGCCTTAACCACTTGGCCGTGCCGGGCCTGGACAAAGTGTAAGCTGCAGAATATAATACTTTTGTTGGTGATAAGTGAAGTTGAATATTTTAGCGTTATTTTTTTAAGAATATATAAAATTTATGTTAAATTGTGGATCGCTAGCTCAGGTAGTCCTTGTGTAGTTTTATTTGTCTCTTACAACAGTTAGTGTAAATAATTTTAAAAAACAGTTAAATTGTGCGAAGCTTTTACAGTAAATAATGAAATTATTTGCTATTGGAATTTTAGCCAGCTTTCCTGCGCCTCAGTGCTTTAACGGTAAGTTTACGATTTTGAAACATTAAAACGGTGGACAGAGTTATTTCTGTATCTTTACGCTGAAACAAACAAATGATAAAATGCAACCCCAATGGGTCAATGGTAGACCTAAGGACAGAAGCGTCTCTAAGCACTGGTACACGGTGTCCATGCTCTAAATTCCCAGTTTGTGATCGATGTCACAAGGAAACATTGAAAACTTCTGCACCTAAGTTCTGAATCTTTTAAGCATCGATCAACGACTCTCTGATTGATTATAACGATAAACATCAGTTCCGATACGCGTGAGGAGAACAATGTATCTTTGCACTGAGCAACAAATAAACAGTAGTTTATTTTACGCAGTTTTCGTGCTATTTGTTGATATAAAGATGGCTGAATAAATCTCAAAGAATCTAACTTTCTGGCTAGTTGGTGGCTAAAGTGGCTAAATGTGGTACTGTGATATATTCTGACCCTTACAAATGACCCGACATGGTCAGGTGGTTAAAACACTCGACTCGTAATCCGAGAGTCGCGGGTTCAAATCCCGTCACACCAAACATGTTCGTTCTTTCAGCCGTGGGGGCGTTATAACGTGCAGTCAATCCCACTATTTGTTGGTAAAAGAGTAACCCATAAGTAGGCAACGACTAGCTGCCTTCCTTGTAGTCTTACACTACTAAATTAGGGATAGCTAGGGCAGATAGCTGTCGTGTAGCTTTGAGTGAAATCCAGAAAACAGAGAAACGAACTATTTAAAAAATTTATGATAATTTTCTGATCAACTCGTGACTTCTTTCTATCTTTCTCATGGCTAAGAAATCAAATGGTCTAAAAGTTTATTATATAATAATTATTAAGAGGTTTCACTTCTCTAACTGTAAGTTTAAACATTTTTATTTAATAATTCGCATTTTCAGAAAATAAAAACGCCATGTTTGTGAGACTACAAGCTTTGGGAACGAGAGAAGTGGCGGTTGTTAAAAGGGGTTGTGTTTCTGTTACAACAGATTTAGCTTGTGAGAAAAGCTTAGTACAAAGTTTCGGTATACGTAACGAGTCCTTGGGTTGTTATGCCCTATTGATTTGTTGCACTAGACGAGCGATCGTTTTATGGTTCGAAATTGAATAGAAATACTACGTTTAGATTAATAAAATAGTGATTAGTCGTTTCTAAATGATTCGTGATGCAGTACCTGCGTCGAACATGCCACTCACCAAGATGAAAGGCTGCGTGTTTAGTACAGGATCAAAGAACCACACACAGCGCCGAGACCGATGATTTATTGAAACATACGTCTGCTTAGACACACTTGCCTCAGGCTCTTCTAGGCCTCTTTGTACACCTAATCTTTGCCGATCTAGAAGGCCCTCCTCTGTGGAGCCTTCATTAGGGTAATAATTATGAAGCCTTTCGTGATATCGAATGGTTGTTGTGTTTTTTTTATTGTTATTACATTTTCCTACATATATATATATATATGTATAAGGAATATATGAAAGACTCGTCAGGTTCTACGATTGGTGTTATGAGTGTGATTACACCAGCCGTTACTAGGAATTATGTCCATCCGTCCTTTCCATATGTCCACTATATCCCGATATAGCCACCATGATGCCAGTTAAATTCCACGAATGGTGTTACAGGTGTGATAATATCGGCCGTGAGAGGTCTGGACTACACACCATTATGAACAGATAAGTTCACAGTTCAGAAAAACTGCCACATTTTGTCTTTTATTTTAAGAAAAAAATGAAAACAAACTGTCCAAGTCCAGTATTTACCATGCGATGCCAGGTACGTGTCATGCTCTAATATTCATTACACATCGTATTTTCACCGGACAGCCATTCAAAAGTAGTCCCAACAACGTGAAACATAATAATTCTTCTTTAAGAACCAATCAGATTGGTTAAGATGTCAAATAGTGAGCTCGTGTGAAAACTGTCTGCATGCCAAACTAAATACAAGAACCACAAATAAAGAAATGACCGAAGGAATAGTGTCCGATAACTTGTTGTGAGCATGACATCCATAATCCTCTCATCTCAACACTTTCTAAATTTTCTCTCCTGTGAATCCGGCATCTCTGTAGAGCTGTTGTCTTCAAAAGCAATGGAATGTGTCTCAAATTAATATAGCCTTTGTGTAGCATGTCGGAGGATTCGTGTTTCGCGAACCGTTGCCGTAATATTGCACATTGGGTTTGTGAGTGCATTGTTACGGGCTGTTGACTAGATGACTTTTCTCTAGTATATCAGGGGCGATTTCGCATAAGTAACCCTTATGTAACCCTGAAACAAAGAAAATTAAACTAATACAACCGCTGCTTACTTTCATTGTGATGACACATGTGAATGTTTGTTTGTTTGTTTTGAATTTCGCACAAAGCTACTCGAGGGCTATCTGCGCTAGCCGTCCCTAATTTAGCAATGTAAGACTAGAGGGAAGGCAGCTAGTCATCACCACCCATCGCAAACTCTTGGGCTACTCTTTTACCAACGAATAGTGGGATTGACTGTCACATTGTAGTTTCTGTGAACATGAACCTGTGATATTGTTATTGTAATTTATTATACTTGTAGTTTCTGAGAACATGAACCTGTGATATTGTTATTGTAATTTATTATACTTGTAGTTTCTGAGAACATGAACCTGTGATATTGTTATTGTAATTTATTATACTTGTAGTTTCTGTGAACATGAACCTGTGATATTGTTATTGTAATTTATTATACTTGTAGTTTCTGTGAACATGAACCTGTGATATTGTTATTGTAATTTATTATACTTGTAGTTTCTGTGAACATGAACCTGTGATATTGTTATTGTAATTTATTATACTTGTAGTTTCTGAGAACATGAACCTGTGATATTGTTATTGTAATTTATTATACTTGTAGTTTCTGTGAACATGAACCTGTGATATTGTTATTGTAATTTATTATACTTGTAGTTTCTGTGAACATGAACCTGTGATATTGTTATTGTAATTTATTATACTTGTAGTTTCTGTGAACATGAACCTGTGATATTGTTATTGTAATTTATTATACTTGTAGTTTCTGTGAACATGAACCTGTGATATTGTTATTGTAATTTATTATACTTGTAGTTTCTGTGAACATGAACCTGTGATATTGTTATTGTAATTTATTATACTTGTAGTTTCTGAGAACATGAACCTGTGATATTGTTATTGTAATTTATTATACTTGTAGTTTCTGTGAACATGAACCTGTGATATTGTTATTGTAATTTATTATACTTGTAGTTTCTGTGAACATGAACCTGTGATATTGTTATTGTAATTTATTATAATTGTAGTTTCTGTGAACATGAACCTGTGATATTGTTATTGTAATTTATTATACTTGTAGTTTCTGTGAACATGAACCTGTGATATTGTTATTGTAATTTATTATACTATTGTAATTTATTATATGTAGTTTCTATGAACATGAACCTGTGATATTGTTATTGTAATTTATTATAATTGTAGTTTCTGTGAACATGAACCTGTGATATTGTTATTGTAATTTATTATACTTGTAGTTTCTGAGAACATGAACCTGTGATATTGTTATTGTAATTTATTATACTTGTAGTCTCTGTGAACATGAACCTGTGATATTGTTATTGTAATTTATTATACTGTAGTTTCTGTGAACATGAACCTGTGATATTGTTATTGTAATTTATTATAATTGTAGTTTCTGTGAACATGAACCTGTGATATTGTTATTGTAATTTATTATACTTGTAGCTTCTGTGAACATGAACCTGTGATATTGTTATTGTAATTTATTATACTGTAGTTTTTGTGAACATGAACCTGTGATTGTTATTGTAATATATTATATTTGTAGTTTCTGTGAACATGAACCTGTGATATTGTTATTGTAATATATTATATTTGTAGTTTCTGTGAACATGAACCTGTGATATTGTTATTGTAATTTGTTATACTAGTAGCTTCTGTGAACATGAACCTGTGATATTGTTATTGTAATTTATTATACTGTAGTTTCTGTGAACATGAACCTGTGATTGTTATTGTAATATATTATATTTGTAGTTTCTGTGAACATGAACCTGTGATATTGTTATTGTAATTTATTATACTTGTAGTCTCTGTGAACATGAACCTGTGATATTGTTATTGTAATTTATTATACTGTAGTTTCTGTGAACATGAACCTGTGATATTGTTATTGTAATTTATTATAATTGTAGTTTCTGTGAACATGAACCTGTGATATTGTTATTGTAATTTATTATACTTGTAGCTTCTGTGAACATGAACCTGTGATATTGTTATTGTAATTTATTATACTAGTAGCTTCTGTGAACATGAACCTGTGATATTGTTATTGTAATTTATTATACTGTAGTTTCTGTGAACATGAAACTGTGATTGTTATTGTAATATATTATATTTGTAGTTTCTGTGAACATGAACCTATGATATTGTTATTGTAATATATTATATTTGTAGTTTCTGTGAACATGAACCTGTGATATTGTTATTGTAATTTATTATATTTGTAGTTTCTGTGAACATGAACCTGTGATATTGTTATTGTAATTTATTATATTTGTAGTTTCTGTGAACATGAACCTGTGATATTGTTATTGTAATTTATTATACTTGAGCTTCGGAGAATGAGAACCTGTGGTATTTTTCTTGGTTTTTGCTCTAATTTCTAATACTGAAAATATAGGGTATTATTATTTTCTTTTTTGTTTACGTTCCAAGATTAGGAGGCCCGGCATGGCCAAGCGTGTTAAGGCGTCCGATTCGTAATCTGAAGGTCGCGGGTTCGCATCCCCATCGCACCAAACATACTCGCCCTTTCAGCCGTGGGGGCGTTATAATGTTACGACCAATCCCACTATTCGTTGGTAAAAGAGTAGCCCAAGCGTTGGCTACGGGTTGTGATGACTAGCTGGCTTCCTTCTAGTCTCACATTACTAAATTAGGGACGGCTAACGCAGATAGCCCTTGTGTAGCTTTGCGCAAAATTCGAAAACAAACAAACGAACATTGTTCCTGAAACGCTACAAAATTATATACATTAACTATTTCTTATTTTGTTCTGATAAACCTATAAGGGGAAGGTAGTGAGTTAACAAAACCACTCTTCATCTCTTATGTTACTCTTGTCTGATGTTACTTACTTAATGCACATCAGTTCTAAAGTACAGAGCGCTAATTTTTATATATTGTAATGGTATCAGGACGTGAACTTTAACCTGGAGGCTCCTATTTGGTATTTTGAGCAAATTCTTAGTTTAAATAAATAAATAGATATTGGTTAATATACATTATTATCATTTCTCTGTATACAAGATTTTGGAAAATTTTAAAGAAAATGTTAAACTTTCTTCTTAACTGAAGTGAAAGAATTGTTTCTTTGTTTTTGAATTTCGCGCAAAGATACTCGATGGCTATCTGTGCTAGCCGTCCCTAATTTAGCAGTGTAAGACTAGAGGGAAGGCAGCTAGTCATCACCACTCACCGCCAACTCTTGGGCTACTCTTTTACCAACGAATAGTGGGATTGACCGTCACATTGTAACGCCCCCACGGCTTGGAGGGCGAGCATGTTTGGCGCGACGGGGATGCGAACCCGCGACCCTCAGATTACGAGTCGCACGCCTTAACACGCTTGGCCATGCCGAGCCTGGCAATTCCTGTTTCATCCTGTGTTTGAGCTTTTTGTATTGACAACATACGTCTGTGAGAAAGCTAACTTCTAGAATTGTTTACACTAAAATTATGATTTAAAAAAATTACTACTAGTTATTGGTTTGTTTTGAATTTTGCACAAGGGCTATCTGCTAACCGTCCCTAATTTAGCAGTGTAAGACTAGACGGGAGGCAGCTAGTCATCACCAACCACCCCCAACTCTTGGGCTACTCTTTTACCAACGAATAGTGGGATTGACCGTCACATTATAACGTCCTCACGGCTGAAAGTGCAAGTATGTTTGGTCCGACCGGGATTCGAACCCGCGATCCTCGGATTACGAGTCGATCGCTTTAACACGCTTGGCCATGCTTTTTCTCCTTTTTTTTACGACAGTTTCAGTTTTTGTTCATAATTGAAATTATAAAACAAAAATGTTGAGATAAACAATGTCATTGTGTTTAAAAATGCGAAAGCGTTGTTCCAATTTCCTGTTTGAGATCTGCCAGGTCAAGTTGGTTAGAAGAATCAAAGAAATGAACTTCATTCATCAATTCTTACATATAAATTATATTGTTAATGGGCTGGGGGTGCCCTAGTGTTCAACCAATGTTACCAATCGAAGAATCCGAGGTTCGAGAACAACGTCCCTGAACAACCTCTAGCTATGAGTTCGTTATATAAGTGACAATCAATTCCATTATCTGGTTTAAAAGTCGGACTAGCCTTATGGCGGCAGGTGCTTTAGGACACTGTATTCTTTCTGGTCTATAGTTCAAAATTTGAGCGAATGACTATATGACTGTATTTGAATATTAGGTGTCTTTGACTGAGCTGTTTAGCTCACGTGCGTATAAGGTGCCGTTTAAATTAAGTATTCCTATTATGCTATATTTGGAAGCATAAGTCTTCATATTTACAATTTTAAAATCAGGGATTCGATCCCGCTCGGTGGACACAGCAGGTAGCCCGATGTGAGTTTGCTATATCAGACGTGCATAACTTTGACGAGTAGCAATTTGTATTTCAGCGTATAAATTACTCTTTTTTTTTATAAATAAATGTAATGGTCGGCCCTTGTAATAATGTATTTACTAAAGTCCCTGTTTTCTTGGGAGTGGATGGTAAGTGGTTAAGTCAATTGTTTATAAAATGTCTGTTTTTTGCCTTGTGAAAACTCTCCCTAGCTTATACAGCATTACTAACGATTTGAATATCAGGCATCCTGCCCGACGTGGCCAGGTGGGTAGGGTGCTCGAGTCGTAATCTGAGGGTCGAGAATTCGAATTCCCTTCGCACCAAATATGCTCGCTCCTTCAGCCGGGGTGGGTGTTATAATTGTACTGTCAATCCCACTATTCGTTGGTGAAAGAGTAGTCCAAGAGTTGTCAGTGGATGGTGATGACTAGTTGCTTTCTCTCTAGTCTTACGCTGCTTAATTAAAGATGGCTAACGCAGATAACTCTCGTGTAGTTTTTGCGCGAAATTTAAAGCTAACAGATACCCTCAACCATCTGACCCAGTGGCACAGCGAAAAGTCTGACGGCTTATAGCGATAAAAATATGGTTTCGATACTCGTGTTTGGTACAACACAGATAATCCAAGTTGTAGCTTTATGCTGAACTACAAATAAACAAGACAACTAAATTGCGAAACTGGTGCTTGATAAACCATTAGAGATGACACCTGGAATCTTTAACACTCGTTAGTATACATGTAAGACGCCAGTATTTACAGAAACATTCAGCTCAGTGGGAGTATCATATCTTTAGGCCTACTGGCTGATACATTTCTCTACATTTCTGTCGGTATTTTAGTAGATGTAATTTTTATCGTCGCGTTTCATGAATATTTATGCTCTTCGTCATATTGAACACCGAGGCTCAAATTACGATTATCAAATTGCTCTGTTTGATTAGTAGGCTAAGAAAATGCATCCGACAACTGAGTAAGCATTGTAAGTATATCTAGAAGTAACTAGTGGTGACATCAGTTATTGGCATCCACATCGAGTAGGGGAAAAATAACGAATGGTATTGGGAATGTCTCATGAGGTTCTTTTGAGGTTGAAGTGAACGTCCAAACAAAAACGCACATTCTTAACGTTTTCAAAGAAAAGTTCACTGTCACTTTGGTAACGACATTATCACTGCTGTAACTACAACAACGATGTTAAAACTGTCACTTTGGTAACGTCTTTACAACTAGTGTAACTACAACAACAATATTAAAACTGTCACTTTGGTAACGACATTATCACTGCTGTAACTACAACAACGATGTTAAAACTGTCACTTTGGTAACGACATTATCACTGCTGTAACTACAACAACGATGTTAAAACTGTCACTTTGGTAACGTCTTTATTACTAATGTAACTATAACAACGATTTAAAACTGTCACTTTGGTAACGTTTTTAGTACTAGTGTAACTATAACAACAATGTTAAGACTGTCACTTTGGTAACGTCTTTATCACTAGTGTAACTATAACAACAATGTTAAAACTGTCACTTTGGTAACGTCTTTATTACTAGTGTAACTATAACAACGATGTTAAAACTGTCACTTTGGTAACGTCTTTATTACTAGTGTAACTACAACAACGATGTTAAAACTGTCACTTTGGTAACGTCTTTATAACTAGTGTAACTACAACAACAATATTAAAACTGTCACTTTGGTAACGTCTTTATTACTAGTGTAACTACAACAACAATGTTAAAACTGTCACTTTGGTAACGTCTTTATTACTAGTGTAACTATAACAACGATGTTAAGACTGTCTCTTTGGTAACGTCTTTATTACTAATGTAACTATAACAACGATTTAAAACTGTCACTTTGGTAACGTCTTTATTACTAGTGTAACTATAACAACAATGTTAAAACTGTCACTTTGGTAACGTCTTTATTACTAGTGTAACTATAACAACAATGTTAAAACTGTCACTTTGGTAACGTCTTTATTACTAGTGTAACTATAACAACGATGTTAAAACTGTCACTTTGGTAACGTCTTTATTACTAGTGTAACTATAACAACAATGTTAAAACTGTCACTTTGGTAACGTCTTTATTACAAGTGTAACTATAACAACAATGTTAAGACTGTCTCTTTGGTAACGTCTTTATTACTAGTGTAACTATAACAACAATGTTAAAACTGTCACTTTGGTAACGTCTTTATTACTAGTGTAACTATAACAACAATGTTAAAACTGTCACTTTGGTAACGTCTTTATTACTAGTGTAACTACAACAACGATGTTAAAACTGTCACTTTGGTAACGTCTTTATAACTAGTGTAACTACAACAACAATGTTAAAACTGTCACTTTGGTAACGTTTTTATTACTAGTGTAACTACAACAACAATGTTAAAACTGTCACTTTGGTAACGTCTTTATTACTAGTGTAACTATAACAACGATGTTAAGACTGTCTCTTTGGTAACGTCTTTATTACTAGTGTAACTATAACAACGATGTTAAAACTGTCACTTTGGTAACGTTTTTATTACTAGTGTAACTATAACAACAATGTTAAGACTGTCTCTTTGGTAACGTCTTTATTACTAATGTAACTATAACAACGATTTAAAACTGTCACTTTGGTAACGTTTTTATTACTAGTGTAACTATAACAACAATGTTAAGACTGTCTCTTTGGTAACGTCTTTATTACTAGTGTAACTATAACAACAATGTTAAAACTGTCACTTTGGTAACGTCTTTATTACTAGTGTAACTATAACAACGATGTTAAAACTGTCACTTTGGTAACGTTTTTATTACTAGTGTAACTATAACAACAATGTTAAGACTGTCTTTTTGGTAACGTCTTTATTACTAATGTAACTATAACAACGATTTAAAACTGTCACTTTGGTAACGTTTTTATTACTAGTGTAACTATAACAACAATGTTAAAACTGTCACTTTGGTAACGTCTTTATTGCAAGTGTAACTATAACAACGATGTTGATACTGTCTCTTTGGTAACGTCTTTATTACTAATGTAACTATAACAACGACTTAAAACTGTCACTTTGGTAACGTTTTTATTACTAGTGTAACTACAACAACAATGTTAAAACTGTCACTTTGGTAACGTCTTTATTACTAGTGTAACTATAACAACGATGTTAAGACTGTCTCTTTGGTAACGTCTTTATTACTAATGTAACTATAACAACGATTTAAAACTGTCACTTTGGTAACGTTTTATTACTAGTGTAACTATAACAACAATGTTAAGACTGTCTCTTTGGTAACGTCTTTATTACTAGTGTAACTATAACAACGATGTTAAAACTGTCACTTTGGTAACGTCTTTATTACTAGTGTAACTATAACAACGATGTTAAAACTGTCACTTTGGTAACGTCTTTATTACTAGTGTAACTATAACAACGATGTTAAAACTGTCACTTTGGTAACGTCTTTATTACTAGTGTAACTATAACAACGATGTTAAAACTGTCACTTTGGTAACGTCTTTATTACTAGTGTAACTATAACAACGATGTTAAAACTGTCACTTTGGTAACGTCTTTATTACTAGTGTAACTATAACAACGATGTTAAAACTGTCACTTTGGTAACGTCTTTATTACTAGTGTAACTATAACAACAATGTTAAAACTATCACTTTGGTAACGTCTTTATTACTAGTGTAACTATAACAACCATGTTAAAACTGTCACTTTGGTAACGTCTTTATTACTAGTGTAACTATAACAACGATGTTAAAACTGTCACTTTGGTAACGTTTTTATTACTAGTGTAACTATAACAACAATGTTAAGACTGTCTCTTTGGTAACGTCTTTATTACTAATGTAACTATAACAACGATGTTAAAACTGTCACTTTGGTAACGTCTTTATTACTAGTGTAACTATAACAACAATGTTAAAACTGTCACTTTGGTAACGTTTTTATTACTAGTGTAACTATAACAACAATGTTAAGACTGTCACTTTGGTAACGTCTTTATTACTAGTGTAACTATAACAACGATGTTAAAACTGTCACTTTGGTAACGTTTTTATTACTAGTGTAACTATAACAACAATGTTAAGACTGTCACTTTGGTAACGTCTTTATTACTAGTGTAACTATAACAACAATGTTAAGACTGTCTCTTTGGTAACGTTTTTATTACTAGTGTAACTATAACAACAATGTTAAGACTGTCACTTTGGTAACGTCTTTATTACTAGTGTAACTATAACAACAATGTTAAAACTGTCACTTTGGTAACGTCTTTATTACTAGTGTAACTATAACAACGATGTTAAAACTGTCACTTTGGTAACGTTTTTATTACTAGTGTAACTATAACAACAATGTTAAGACTGTCACTTTGGTAACGTCTTTATTACTAGTGTAACTATAACAACGATGTTAAAACTGTCACTTTGGTAACGTTTTTATTACTAGTGTAACTATAACAACGATGTTAAAACTGTCACTTTGGTAACGTTTTTATTACTAGTGTAACAACGATGTTAAAACTGTCACTTTGGTAACGTTTTTATTACTAGTGTAACTACAACAACGATGTACTGTCACTTTGGTAACGTCTTTATTACTAGTGTAACTATAACAAAAATGTAGAAATGTCACTTTGACAACGTCTGTCAATTTTTTAACTATAACAGCAATGTAGAAACTCTCCCTTTGGCAACGTCTGTGTCCCTTTATTAACTATAAAAACTAGGTAGAAACATTCATCTTTACGTTTCTGTGTCCCTTTATTAACTGAAAAAACTAGGAAGAAACATTCACTTTAACACCGTTTTTACCACTTTTGTAACTGTAAAAGTGAAGTGAAAACTATAACTTGTGATTCAGTTTTACGCTGCAAATAAGTTGAGCTACTTAATAACCCTGTATTTACTTTTCACTATTGGTGATGTCTGCTTATTGAGCAATATTACGTTTTAATTATTACAACACGAAGTATAACGA
Source organism: Tachypleus tridentatus (assembly GCF_004210375.1). NCBI lineage: Eukaryota > Metazoa > Arthropoda > Merostomata > Xiphosura > Limulidae > Tachypleus > Tachypleus tridentatus. The sequence goes on along the minus strand of NC_134837.1, from coordinate 255,531,971 downwards.
ATGAAATTTTCTAGAAAGTTCGTGTTAAATCACTTGTTCTGTGAGACAACTGTAAGTCTTCGGATTTACAATGCTAAAATCAGGGGTTCCATTCTTCTCGGTGGACACAGCAGAGTGGCCCGGCATGGCCAAGCGTGTTAAGGCGTGCGACTCGTAATTCGAGGGTCGCGGGTTCGCATCCCCGTCGCGCCAAACATGCTCGTCCTTTCAGCCATGGGGGCGTTATAAGGTGACGGTCAATCCCACTATTCGTTGGTAAAAAAGTAGCCCAAGAGCTGGCGGTGGGTGGTGATTGACTAGCTGCTTTCCCTCTAGTCTTACACTGCTAAATTAGGGACGGCTAGCGCAGATAGCCCTCGAGAAGCTTTGTGCGAAATTAAAAACAAACAAACAAAACAAACAAACACAGCAGAGAGCGCGATGTGATCTTGCTATAAGAAACAAACAAGTAGCGTCATTTGTTGGTGGATATTAATTAATGTTTGAACAACAACGATCATGAAACAGTAAGTACAGGTAATTTATTCAAATGAGGTAATAAATGAATAAATAAATAAATTGAACAAACTTTAGATGGCGTTTTATTGTTGTTATGACGATTGCAATATACCGAACCCCAGATTTTAGCATTCTAAGTTCGTGCACTTACCATTGTTCCTCCGAAGGACTTGAGGCTTATGTTCCAAAAATGTTTTTTTACAACTATAAATAAAAATTGAACCGTAATATAAATATGGTAAGGTTTGTGGCGTGGTGCTTATTTTACAGTGAACATTACTGTTATTTTGAAATTCAAACGAAACACATTCGCGGAGAACAAATCCTTCCACCTAAAAAGTGAACAATGAGAATTAAGATCTGATGATATTATTACACTGAGATTTGACCGGGCATGGCCAGATGGTAAAGGCACTCGACTCGTAATCCGATGGTCGCGGGTTCGAATCATTGTCACACCAAACATGCTCGCCCTTTCAGTCGAGGGGGCATTATAATGTTACCGTCAATCCCACTATTCGTTGGTAAAAGAGCAGCCCAAGAGTTGGCGGTGGGTGATGATGAATAGCTGCCTTCCTTCTAGTCTTACACTGCTGAATTAGGGACGGCTAGTGCAGATAGCCCTGGTGTAGCTTTGCGCGAAATTCAAAAACAAACATTGAGATTACATCAATTACTCTCGTCAATTTCCTAGAAGTTTTTTTTTGTTTTATTTGGTTCAAAATTGAAGTACTAAAACAAATAACATATAATGTAAAAGAGTCGTGTTTGTTCAATCCACAAAAAGGGATCAAACGGACAAAAATTGCTTTTTAAAAGAAAATCAAATGCAGTTGTCATTGTAGCCCGTTGGATTTAGAAATCGATTTATTGCTAGTCCTAACTATATACTATACTAATTCCTTCGCTACAGAAGTAATTCAAAATAAATCACATGTGGTAAACAATGTAATAATTTTGCTCTAGTCACCAGAGTATTGAACCCCGAATTTTTGAAATCTTCTGTTTAATAAAACCACATAAATAAATTTACGAGTAAAAACATTTGAATGGTTTATAACTTCAAACTCGGTGAAGTGTGTGTGATTTACGTATGCATAATAGTAAAAGAGCGTGCCCTGTGGGTCTGTGTGTGACAGCCATTGCTCCAAAGAGAAAGAATGCAAAAACCTGAAATTTTACACCCTTGCTAAACAGACTCTAAGGGTGTTATTACTTATCTACTTACGTGAGTATATTGCATGCGCATCTTTTTGAGGAAGCAAGACAGCAAAAAAACTACATAGAAAAGAAATGGTTTCTTATATTACAAAATATTAAGTGGACCCTGAGAGTGTGCGCCTAGGTATTATTACTTATCTTATCCACGTCTATCTTTTTAATAGGCAAGCCAGCGGATAAATACATAGAAAATAAATGTTTTTTGTTTCTGTGAAATAAAAATGATTAAAATATTTTTGACTGTTATTTTATGTTAAAATACGTTCAGAATACACACTCTGGCAGTCATTTAGAATATATCAAATTAATAACACAGAGAGAGAAGCCGGGAACATTCGCCAGTATACAGATATGTATATTTTGTTTATTTGTTCAATTTCAAGTAATACTAATCGAGTGCTATCTGCAAGAACTTTTCTTATTATAAGAAAAACAGACAGTTAGCACCACTAACCATCAAATATTGGGTTACTCTTGTCAGATCGCATTGCAGGGTTTCTGTCACTCCTCTAACGCACTCACAGCTCCACAGTGCAGCACATTTACAGTCTGACATGTATATAATTCTGCTGCATTCGGATCTTATTCATTTGTATTTCACAACGTTCTTGTGAAGTAAATATTATTCTCTAACAACTTGGTAAATAAGTGAAAACCTAAGCATTCATTGCTTAGTGAATTTTGAAAAATGGCAACCTTTATACGTCAATTGTACTTGATTTTAAATACGTCTTTGTGTTGGTTTCATTAAGAATATTCAATTCCTAGTTTTGTATGTATTTGTAATATTCTGTTTTTTTATTTATTTTGTCTTCTTTAATTATTAGGGTTTTGTCGCGAAATCCTGTGAGCATACTTATAATAAGTTATATTATCTACATGATGTTCTGGTCTTCTCTAGTGGTTCCCTGTTAGCTCAGCATTACGTTTGAGAGCTTAAGAGCTAAAAATCTAGTTTAGATACCCGCGATGGCTGGAGCACAAATAATCCATAGTGCAGCTTTGTGCTTAGAAACATTCAAAACTTTCTCGACATTACCTATAAATATAAATAATTATCAAACCTATAAATACTAGTTTTCCACCAAGGCTGGATATCAGAAAATTAAGTCTGGTTAGAAACTTCCCTTATTTTGGGGGAAGGACAGGGAAGGAGCCGTAATGCCTATTATTTATAACAACAAGGTACGTTGAGCACCTGGCAGGGTCACGCCCACTGATAGATTTACTGTTAACATTATGTTAATTATGCTACAGGTAATCAGTTAGGAATATTCGTTCAGGCGTGAAGTGACACCAGAAGACTCGTCACTTGGTTTCGAGGCCAAGTGATACACCTGGGTTCATAATTCATCTGATCTCTTCTGTTCGCTGTAATTATCTCGTGATTAACAGTAATAACATAATTCTCTAAAGAAACTTCTGATGAAATGTACATTTCCACTTGATTTATTGCAAGTGTGTCCAAGAAATGTATGGAGTTTTTTTTTCTTTTGCACATATGTGTTGTTTATAAGTACAGCGGTGAGTTTACTAACTTACGTCACTAAAATCCGGGATTCAATTTCCCTCGATAGAAAAAAAAAATAGAACAATGTGATTTTGCTACAAAATAAACAAATAAAACTTTTGTTTAATAACACCTTTATTGTATGTACTATCTTTTATTTAAACACTATAAGTACACCTTTAATGTGTGTATTATTTTTATTTAAACACCATCAGTACACCTTTATTGTATGTACTATCTTTTATTTCAACACTATAAGTACACCTTTATTGTATGTACTATCATTTATTTAAACACTATGAGTATACTTTTGTTGTATGTACTATATTACTTTTATTTAAACACTATCAGTACACCTTTATTGTACGTACTATCTTTTATTTAAACACTACAAGTACACCTTTATTGTGTGTATTACTTTTATTTAAACACTACAAGTTCTTTCACGTATACGTATACATATACAAATAAATTCCAACAAAAACTTAGTACTATTTTTCTTTACAATTCGTGTAAAATATTTACGCTCTTCTTAAGCCTACCAATTTTCTCGTTTTCTCTGTTTACGTCTTTATTTTAATCAGAATAGTTTACTACAGTGACAAAAAAAATGTCGCTAATTTTATCTTTTATTGTTTCTCTATTTTTTTCATTTCTGCCAGAGCTACACGAGGGCTATTTGCGCTAAACATCCCGAATTTAGCAGTGTAAGACTAGAGGGAAGACAGTTAGTCATCACCACCCACTGCCAACTCTTGGGCTACTCTTTTACCAACGAATAGTGGGATTTATCATCAAATTATAATGCTTCCACGGCTGAAAGGGAGAGCATGTTTGGTGTATCGGGATTCGAACCCTCGACCCTCGGATTACGAGTCGAGTGCTTTAACTGCCTGGTCATGCAGGACCTTTTATCCTTAATTATCACAATGCAGGATACGTCGTGTCAGTGAAAAGCGCTAACAGCCATGAATGGTATTTAACTTTACTTCGGTCTAATTTTCTCTTGATCTAGAGATGTTTGTTCCTGTCAGTGTTATACATCCTATCTTGAGGAGCACATCGAGTTAACAAATCAGTCACATGGTAGGAACGTTTGTGTGAAGTGAGGATTTTTGTTTTGTGTTAAGCACACGCTATCTGCGCTTTACCTGTAGTGGGTATCGAACCCAATTTATAGCTTTACAGGCTCTCAGATTAGCACAGGGAGAGAGCCCCTCCATCCAAAATGTATCACGCCATAAAATTTTAAACTTTTCTACAGTACATTCTAGCAGTTTTACTTCATGCTGGAAAATAAAAATATCTCTATTTTTGTGTTTGTAAAAAACAAAATAACCGTATATTTATTGTACTGTCTGCATGTAAGACATCATAGGCAGTACGTCTGGCTTCTCTAATTCCTATACATTAAGCCCCCCCCCCACCCAGTGGCTCAGCGGTATGTCTGCGGACTTACAACGCTAAAAACCGGGTTTCGATACCCGTGGTGGGCAGAGCACAGATAGCCGATTGAGTAGCTTTGTGCTTAATTCAGAACAAAAACCAAAACATTAATTACCGCAATAGCTTAACCTCAGAATGTGCTCGAGTTGTAATTACGTAATAACCGGAACTCTGTTATAAGCATTAAAAAAATGTATTTAATGTACTGATACTGTCTTGTACATATGTCTGTATACACGGAACTTAACTATTGATTTCTCCAGGCCTTTTCCCTTGGCTGTGGTTTTGCTAGATAGTAGGTAGTGACAGTGGGAATCTTATTTATGTATTCATGCGCGTCACTAAGTAGATAACGAGGCAAACTTAAAGCCAGTTTCACCAATGGTTGATGAAGGTTGGCTTTGATAGAGAAATGTGTAACCAATACAGAAACTGTAGTGCACACGTGTGTTCACCGGGGAGAATTACCGTTCTTGAAACATATCCACCATGTGCATAGTTCTGCAAATCAAAAAAGATTGTTTTGTTTTAATTTCGCGCAAGGCTACTAGAGGGCTATCTGTACTAGCCGTCCCTAATTTAGTAGCGTAAGACCAGAGGGAAGGCAGCTAGTTATCGCCACCCACCGCCAACTCTTGGGTTACTCTTTTACCAACGTATAGTGGGATTGACCGTCACATTGTAACGCCCCCACGGCTGAAAGGGCAAGCATGTTTGGTGTGACGGGATTCGAACCCGCGACCCTCAGATTAGGCGTCGCACGCCTTAACACGCTTGGCCATGCCGGGCTGAAATAAAAGAACGGTATTTATTTCAACAATAGGGGTAGCTTGTCTCTTATTAAATCAAAGCTACGTTAGTGAGCCCATATTTAAGGAATGGAAGAACTTAAAAAGACCAGATGCGATGTGATTGGCGGTTTGCTATTAAGCCTAAACACGTTGGCCATGAAGCTGTACAGCGTGACAAGCAGAATGATTGCTTTGATTGTGTCAATTTCCTGTTCGTTTAATACGTTATCACGAAAGTTTAATTAGATATACAAGGAAAGGATTATCTTTGAATAAAATGATTATTTCGTGATTACAAAAAGGAGTTTCCATATCATGATTTTTTTATCACGTAAAAAGAAATCACGAAACTCTAAACATATATCCAACAAAAGCTCGATGCAAAAAAAAAAAAAAAGACAATGAAAACATTACGTACTTTGTTGTTGTTTTTATCAAAGCTAAAAGGAGCCGGCATGGCCAGGTGGTTAGGTCACTTGACTCGCAACCTGAGGGTTCAAATTCCTGTCCCACCAAATATCCTCGCCCCTTTCAGTCCTGAGGACCTTCTATTGTAAAAGAGTAGCCCAAGAGTTGGCGGTGGGTGGTGATGACTAGCTGCCTTCTCTCTAGTCTTTCACTGCTAAATTATGGACGGCTAACGCAGATAGCCCTCTCTGGCATCGTTTTCGCGAAATTCAAAACAAACTAAAACTAATATTAGAAATGTTTGCTGTTTATAAACACGTATCAAATTTCACACATGCACCGGAGGTTTAAGCGGGAAAAAGAATGCGTGAAATAGAATAGGAAAATTTTCGTTCCAACAGAACGAAGGCGACATGCTGCAAGCCTGTCTCATCATGGATGTAATTCATCTTCATTAACTTAGCATGGGAGACTTATATGAGCGAACCCCGCAGCTTCCCTGCTTATAGAGAAACTATTATGGTCTAATAATTACCTTCTGAGTGAAGACCGTCTTCAACAGACATCATTCATTGTGGCATTACTCTCAAACGGCATAGCTATGCGCGTATCGAGTTTCGCCAGTGTTGGTTCAGGCGGACATTTTATATCACGATTGTAAAACTATGTCCAATAATAATTTATGGACATTCTTACCAACATCATAGCAGGTATGTGAAAGTTATGCCAAGAAATTGTGTGTGATTTACCGAACTCATGAGTGTAAAAAATTAATTAGACATATAATTTGAAGCTACAATACTTATATGGTTATCATAGAAAACATCTGAAGCTACAATACTTATATGGTTATCATAGAAAACATCTGAAGCTACAATACTTATATGGTTATCATAGAAAACATCTGAAGCTACAATACTTATATGATTATCATAGAAAAACCTGAAGCTACAATACTTATATGGTTATCATAGAAAACATCTGAAGCTACAATACTTATATGGTTATCATAGAAAACATCTGAAGCTACAATACTTATATGGTTATCATAGAAACAACTTGAAGCTACAATACTTATATGGTTATCATAGAAACGATTTGAAGCTACAATAGTTATATGGTTATCATAGAAACGATTTGAAGCTACAATAGTTATATGGTTATCATAGAAAACATCTGAAGCTACAATACTTATATGGTTATCATAGAAAACATCTGAAGCTACAATACTTATATGGTTATCATAGAAACAACTTGAAGCTACAATACTTATATGGTTATCATAGAAACGATTTGAAGCTACAATAGTTATATGGTTATCATAGAAACGATTTGAAGCTACAATAGTTATATGGTTATCATAGAAACGATTTGAAGCTACAATAGTTATATGGTTATCATAGAAAACATCTGAAGCTACAATACTTATATGGTTATCATAGAAAACATCTGAAGCTACAATACTTATATGGTTATCATAGAAAACATCTGAAGCTACAATACTTATATGGTTATCATAGAAAACATCTGTAGTTACAATACTTATATGGTTATCATAGAAAACATCTGAAGCTACAATACTTATATGGTTATCATAGAAACGATTTGAAGCTACAATAGTTATATGGTTATCATAGAAAACATCTGTAGTTACAATACTTATATGGTTATCATAGAAAACATCTGAAGCTACAATACTTATATGGTTATCATAGAAAACATCTGAAGCTACAATACTTATATAGTTATCATAGAAAACATCTGAAGCTACAATACTTATATGGTTATCATAGAAAACATCTGAAGCTACAATACTTATATGGTTATCATAGAAAACATCTGTAGTTACAATACTTATATGGTTATCATAGAAACGATTTGAAGCTACAATAGTTATATGGTTATCATAGAAAACATCTGTAGTTACAATACTTATATGGTTATCATAGAAAACATCTGAAGCTACAATACTTATATGGTTATCATAGAAAACATCTGAAGCTACAATACTTATATGGTTATCATAGAAAACATCTGTAGTTACAATACTTATATGGTTATCATAGAAAACATCTGAAGCTACAATACTTATATGGTTATCATAGAAAACATCTGAAGCTACAATACTTATATGGTTATCATAGAAAACATCTGAAGCTACAATACTTATATGGTTATCATAGAAAACATCTGAAGCTACAATACTTATATGGTTATCATAGAAAACATCTGAAGCTACAATACTTATATGGTTATCATAGAAAACATCTGAAGCTACAATACTTATATGGTTATCATAGAAACGATTTGAAGCTACAATAGTTATATGGTTATCATAGAAAACATCTGTAGTTACAATACTTATATGGTTATCATAGAAAACATCTGAAGCTACAATACTTATATGGTTATCATAGAAAACATCTGAAGCTACAATACTTATATGGTTATCATAGAAAACATCTGTAGTTACAATACTTATATGGTTATCATAGAAAACATCTGTAGTTACAATACTTATATGGTTATCATAGAAAACATCTGAAGCTACAATACTTATATGGTTATCATAGAAAACATCTGAAGCTACAATACTTATATGGTTATCATAGAAAATATCTGAAGCTACAATACTTATATGGTTATCATAGAAAACATCTGAAGCTACAATACTTATATGGTTATCATAGAAACGATTTGAAGCTACAATAGTTATATGGTTATCATGAAAAACATCTGAAGCTACAATACTTATATGGTTATCATAGAAAACATCTGAAGCTACAATACTTATATGGTTATCATAGAAAACATCTGAATCTACAATACTTATATGGTTATCATAGAAAACATCTGAATCTACAATACTTATATGGTTATCATAGAAAACATCTGAAGCTACAATACTTATATGGTTATCATAGAAAACATCTGAAGCTACAATACTTATATGGTTATCATAGAAAACATCTGAAGCTACAATACTTATATGGTTATCATAGAAAACATCTGAATCTACAATACTTATATGGTTATCATAGAAAAATCTGAAGTTACAATACTTATATGGTTATCATAGAAAACATCTGAAGCTACAATACTTATATGGTTATCATAGAAAACATCTGAAGCTACAATACTTATATGGTTATCATAGAAACGATTTGAAGCTACAATACTTATATGGTTATCATAGAAAACATCTGAAGCTAGAATACTTATATGGTTATCATAGAAAACATCTGAAGCTACAATACTTATATAATTATCATAGAAAAATCTGAAGCTACAATACTTATATGGTTATCATAGAAACAACTTGAAGCTACAATACATATATGGTTATCATAGAAGCGATAAAAATGTTTTCTTTCTTTTTTTGTGATGAAAGCTCTCGTAAATTTGATGAACGAAATAGGAAGTAATAGCTACATGTATGAGTTACCACGTTAATAATTCTTTAAGTAAACAGTATGCTTGACGACCTCAGAACAACAGTAACCTCTCCATGTTCGCTCAGTTGTTAATATAACAGTGTACAGAATTTGTCAATATTTGTTTTGTGAACACCTACATTGAAAATAGAATATGTTTAGAAACATTGCTTTAACGAATCAATTAAGTTTGGCCCTAAAATTTCTTGTTTGACATGTGGACGTAATATTATAGAAGGCATAATGTGAAACATTAATGCTATTTTTACAACAGAAGGACAAACCATTTTAAAATGTTGTACCCTGTTTAAAAAGCTCTAAAAAGTAGTACTTTTCAATTTGATTTTAATATTTCTCTATGTTATGAAATAATTTATTTGCTTTTCAGGATCCCATACCAAGTATTGAAACCCAAATTCGTCGGTTTCATAACATTAAACAACTCTTCTTTGTTCAATTCTCTTAAAACTTTGTTTCTCTGAAGGTGGAGATTTTAAACAGAATTCCGGGTGTAATAATTTGGGGCCCGGCATGGCCAAGTGGTTTAAGGCGTTCGACTCGTAATTCGAGGGTCGCGGATTCGAATCCCCATAACACCAAACATGCTAGCCCTTTCAGCCGTGGGGGCGTTATAATGTTACGGTCAATTCGTTGGTAAAAGAGTAGCCCAAGAGTTGGCGGTGGGTGTTGATGACTAGCTGTCTTCCCTCTAGTCTTACACTGCTAAATTAGGAACGGCTAGCGCGGATAGCTCTCGTGTAACTTTGTGCAAAATTCCAAACCATACAGATATACTAGTTTGGATTTTGTTCGCTATTATTTATTATTCACTTCAAATTGACCTGGCATGGCCAGGTGGGCTAAGGCGCTCGACTCGTAATCCGAGGGTCGCGGGTTCGAATCCCCGTCACACCAAACATGCTCGCCCTTTCAGCCATGAGGGTGTTATATAGTTACAGTCAATCCCACTATTCGTTGTTAAAAGAGTAGCCCAAGAGTTGGCGGTGGGTGGTGATGACTAGCTGTCTTCCCTCTAGTCTTACACTGCTAAATTAGGGACGGCTAGCACAGATAGCCCTTGTGTAGCTTTACGCAAAATTCAGAAACAAAAACAAACACTTGAAGTCAGTTTGTAATCGCTTCAGTTGTGTATAGTAATACCTGGCGTTTCTTCAACTTTGATAATGTTATGTAACTCGTTAAATAAATTATAATTATTTCAGTCGCTTTTACTTTCATATAGAATCATCACGTAAAGATGGTACTAGGCTAGTATTATCATGCTAAAATGATACTTGATTTAGATTACCCTGTTAAAGTGGTGCTTAACTCGTAATATCGTGTGAAAAATAAACTGTCTTTTGTATTTGCATTTCTATTGTCATGACATTGGTAACACCATTTGATGTTCTTTTATGAGAATCTATATCTGACGCATACACCTGGATTTCAGTATATTCTAACTGTCAATGATTTAAAGTTCTTGTGTATTTATATGTATATATAATTCTAACTTCTTTTATGCATATAAAATACGCGAGGACAAAATTATGACGTAGCAACAACACTGTATTGTTTTTATAGGGCGAGATCTATTCTTCAAATCTGCTCTAAAAACTCCTTCGACTTTTTAAAGAAAAAACTATAACAGTGAGTGATACAAGGCTTAAAGATAAACTGTCTTTCGGTAAATTTAATCTTATAACAAAATTAAAATACAGTACAATAAACGATTACGTAAATGCTCGTTGACCAATAACTGAACCAAAATCTGATTCCAAAATCTGGTAAGAACCAGCCTTTGTGATTGTGTTTCACACAAACTGTTAGAAAAAATTGTTAATTGTTGTAAACAAGTTGGACTAGAAAGTAGGTTCAAGGATTTTTTTATGCATATTACATTAAATAAATAACCTCAGCTTTTAAAACATACTATTCCAATAACTGTAGTTTTTATAAATGAATGTAAAACACACTAGATTGGCAAAATGTGTGATTATTGTTTGTTATTAGACGTTACAACGATTTAAAATCACCCACACTGGCAGTTGTACTCCGCGGACGCTTTGCGCGTGTTTGTTGCAGCTTCTCGCGAGCCACAATGTGGGTGGTTGACCTCCCAAACGTACCTCACAAGAGGGAGGCAGGCACGGATCGTCCTTCTCTAACGAGCAACAGCATTCGCCGTTGGCAATAACCTGTCAAGTACTTCGTAGTGCAACAGCCGTGAGCACCCGGTTGCGGCTGAACAAAAAGGAACCAGAACGGTTTCGTGATACAGTGTTTTATCGCTTGTCTAAAGTCACAGCTTCCTACCTTCCAAACACAGTGACCTTGTTAGATACCCAGAGAAAATCATGACCCATAACACACTTACCCTCAAAATACCATGGTCGTGTAAGATATGGAGGAAAAATTATGATCCATAACACGCTAGCATTCAAAACACCATGATCGTGTCGGATATACATAGAAAAGCATGACAAATAACAAACTGATTTATTTAAATGAACGCCCTCTGGAACTCAACAAGTCCCATAAAAACAATTTATTTTAAGCTATTTATCTGTATATGTGTGTGTTGTTTCTTATAGCAAAGCCACATCGAGATGTCTGCTGAGCCCACCGAGGGAATCAAACCCCTGATTTTAGCGTTGTAAGTTCGTAGACTTACCGCTGAACTAGCGGAGGGCAGCTATTTATGCACCATATAGTTTGTAAGTACAGGATTTTGTTGGTTAAAGTGATTCTAATAACACATAAGTTACAAAAATTAAACTAATATATTGCAATTAAAACTACTAACAAATGTTAGGTTACGTAGATAATATTTACACAGAAAAACGTGGGGTTTTATTTTCGGAAAGGGTGTAGACGTAACGCTAGCCAATATAATGCAGCATGCGGACTCCGTGGTAAAAAACAGTATGTAAACAAATCAATAACTTGAGAACTAGAATGTGTATTCTTTCAGAATAAGTGTATAAAGATTATTAAACATCGTAACGTACACTGTAGCTAATGGTAAACTCATAACAAAATTGTTCTTAAGCATGTTTAAGTGGTTGTATTTTCGGGAAGATTGCTCGATTCACAGAAGTTTGTTTGTTTGTTTGTTTTTTAATTTCGCGCAAAGCTACACGAGGGCTAACTGTGCTAACCGTCACTAATTTAGTAGTGTGAGACTACAGGGAAGGCAGCTAATCATCACCACCCACCGCCAACTCTTGGGCTACACTTTTACCAACGAATAGTGGGATTGACCATAACATATAATACCCCCAAGGCTGAAAAGGCGAGCATGTTTGGTGCGACGGGGACGGGGATTCGAACCCGCGAACCCCAGATTATGAGTCGAACGCCTTAACCCACCTGGCAATGCCGGGCCCATCTGCACTAGTCGTCTTAAATTTAGCAGTGTAAGACTAGAGAGAAGGCAGCTAGTCATCACCTCCCTGTGCCGACTCTTGGGCTACTCTTTTACCAACGATTGAACGTGACATCCACCATCACCACGATGGACACAACGTATCTGTGCAGCTTTGACGTAATGCTAACAACGTACAACTCTTTTTAGGTTGTGTATTGTAGGTGTTAATATAACGTTAACAAAGGTTGAATCCCTGAGGAAGGTGTACAGACGGTTCAGGTTATATAACCTACATAGGACGAGACTGTTTTCTCTCTCTCTCTTCGTCAAGATGTAAAACGTGTTCAGGAATCAATTAAATGATATTAATTTTGTATCTTTATATCTCTAACGTGTCTTTATTAACAGGTAAAGTGTCGGTTATTGAGGGTGAAACTTCAGCTACCAATCCAAAATCAAACATAAAAAAAAAACTATGTGCACGTGTTAGACAAAGAAAGCGCGTTTATTGAAACTTTGAAAAGTGACAAGGGTGTCTGGAACTTGTAACTGTTTTTGTTTTCAGTATTATCGTTCAGTGTTTCACAGTGTGGGCAAAAACAACAACAAAAAACTAGTCTATTGCGCATGCTCACTAGTAAAATTAAGCGAATAAAGAGTAACCCGACAGTAGTGCCGTAGTTACTGTTTATGTGGTGAAGTTACTTTTAGCTAGGCCCGGCATGGCCAAGTGGTTAAGGCACTCGAGTCGTAATCCGAAGGGCGCATGTTCGAATCCCCGTCACGCCAACCATGCTCGAACGGTCAATCCCACTAGTCGTTGGTAAAAGAGTAGCCCAAGAGTTGGCGATGACTATCTGTTCTCCCTCTATTCTTACACTGCCAAATTGGGAACGGCTAGCGCAGAGAGCACTCGTGCAGTTTTGCGCGAAATTCAAAACAAACAATAGTTTAGTTAATTATGATGACACTTAAACTAATTAGGATACACCATAGCACTTCGCATTGTATTTAACATACAATTACGTGCTAGTACCATTTTTTTTTTCCAAAAATAATACCTTGTATTTTTATATAAATTGTGTTACATGAATTGTCTCCTTGGGTCATCAAGAAAACGGTTTTATTACCTCAGCGTACAAATCGATTGTTTACGGCTATGCCATGATTCTTTCCTGAACGTACAAACTCAAGTGTTCCCCCATCTTTTACAGTGTAAGTGTTCCCCGGGGGTCCGAATAAGGGTGCGCCCGCTGAGCTATTTCGTTCTGGAACCTTAGCTCACGAATCCCGAACATAACTGGATCTCCAACTCGGGTTATTTAATATACATGAGATTCTAATTCCTGCAGTTTCGTTGCTTTTCTTTTGAGTAAAGGAGAGAGGAGGTTAACTCACCCATTATTGTTCCTGTGAGGGGATTTCCATGTAGCTAAGCAAGCACCAAAAGAGCAGCGTAAGTCACTCCGAGGCCAGACAGCAAACTTTGCCGAAAGATTCGTGTCACGTGAGGGGAACCGCTGACATTCTTACAATCCTTACACAGATAGTAACAGGAAGCCCAAGTTAGCCTTGCGAGAAGCTTCGCAATCGCAGTAATATACTGAGGTATGGCGAACATCGCACACGAATAAAACATAATGGAAACATAATGGAATAAAACATAATGGGACGCAATTTGCGTTCTCAGTCTCGCATGTCAATAAATATTCACACATCGTTCACGCGCTGAATACACACACGTCTCACTGGTCAACTTTATTGACGAAAAAACTGGTGTTTTTTTTCTTTTATTATAAACGACGATATTCAACATATCAAGAAACAACACGGTGGATTTTACTTATATTTTCTCACGTGCGTAATACTGTTTCCTTGTGAGCTTTATAAATTAATTAATTCGCACGTATGTCATTTTCGCTAACCCTAAACAAAATGAGCTTTCAAAAGGATGTTGTTTAGTTGTGGAGTAAAGAGGTACCTTATAAATAATTCATGTGTCTTATAAATAATTAATGTATCTTATAAATAATTCATGTGTCTTATAAATAATTAATGTATCTTATAAATAATTCATGTGTCTTATAAATAATTCATGTGTCTTATAAATAATTCATGTATCTTATAAATAATTCATGTATCTTATAAATAATTCATGTGTCTTATAAATAATTAATGTACCTTATAAATAATTAATATATCTTATAAGTAATTAGTTAGTTATCACCATTAGATTCCATCTAATGCTTGCGGATTCTTCAACAAGTATTTAAGTGAGTAGGTTGTTAGCCCACTGCACCGAGCCGTCCCTAATTGAGCACTGTAAGACTAGAGTAAAGGCAGCTAGTCAACACCACCCACCGCCAACTCTTGGGCTACTCTTGTACCAACGAATAGTGGGATTGACCGCACATTATAACGCCCCCACGGCTGGGAGGACGAGCATGTTTGGCGCGACGCGGGCGCAAACCCGCGACCCTCAGATTACGACTCGCACGCCCTACGTTCTTGGCCATGCCAGGCCCTTATAAGTAATTAATGCTCAGAATTTATATAACAACGAACATTACCAAGAATAGAAATTCGAAAAGCAGTAACATAAACAAAACTGATTTTACGTTTTAAAATCATGTAAGCATTAGCACTTCCACTAAGAGAATTTTGTGTGGAGCATATTGTACACTCTTCATGTTTAACTTCTATACCCGAACAAGTTTTAAAAGTCATTGTATTATTTTGTAATGTGTTATGCAGGTATATCATGTGTTTCCTACCGTCACAAATTAATAACAATTTTTTTTTTCAAATTTAATATTTTTGAAGGTACCGGTAATTCCTACATAAAATACTCGTTGTTCAAGAAGGCCCGGCATGTTCAGAACATGCTCGCCCTTTCAGCCGTGGGGGCGTTATAAAGTGACGGTCAATCCCACTATTCGTTGGTAAAAGAGTAGCCCAAGAGTTGGCGGTGGGTAAAGATGACTAGCTTCCTTCCCTCTAGTCTTACACTGCAAAATTAGGGACGGCTAGCGCAGATAGCCCTCGTGTAGCTCTGCGCGAAATTTAAAAAAAAATGTTCAAAAAAGCCATTAAGGTTTTTTGTTGTCCTAGATAACCATTGTCCTGGGTCTCTCGTCCAGAAGAGCACCTTTTTATATTCCTGTGGAAAAGAATGCGACATTAAGAGAATAGCTTAATTTATCAATCAAAGATAGAGCTCACTACTCTATACATCTTGATACCGGATTTCGATACTTGTGGTGGACAGAGCACGCATAGCTCTTTGTGAAGCTTTGTGCTAAGATACAAAACAAACAAACTTTATTTATCGAAAACTTAGTCAGATTATACAGAATTACTTCATAGTAGATATCTTGTTATTTAGCAGAACCGGCATGTTACATCAAGGGAAATCAGTGCTATCTGAGAGGTACGATGGAAAAGCGTTGGTGACATAACAACATGATATATTATTGCAGAATTTTAAGCGTTTCTTCTGTTTTGTGTATTGTACTTAAATCCTTGTATATTTAACTTTTAAAAATATTGGTTTTGAGGAAATAGCATTTGATACGATACGAAGGACTCGTGACCAAGAAGGAGACCTGATCACTAAAGCCAGACATTGGTTAAAAACCAAAAGAGTTGTTGGTTCTAGAAGAAGTCGAATTCTAAATATTGGATATATACATACTGTACAATGCCAGAATATGGTATATCAAAAAAGGCTGGTTGAGTTTATAATTATGGTTTTACTTGAACGTGAGAGAAGTGTGGACAACTTTGTGAAAGAGACTAGAAGTGCCATTGAGGAATGAAGTTTGCAAATAGCACCTGGAAAATGAAGAGATGGTCAGTAAACCCTAATGATGAAAATGGTGGACAACGAGGTAATCGTAAACTTCTCGGGGCCCGGCATGGCCTAGCGCTTTAAGGCGTGCGCTTCGTAATCTGAGGGTCACGGGTTCGCGCCCAAGTCGCGCCAAACATGCTCGCCCTCACAGCCGTGGGAGCTTTATAATGTGACGGTCAATCCCACTATTCGTTGGTAAAAGAGTAGCCCAAGAGTTGGCGGTGGGTAAAGATGACTAGCTTCCTTAGTCTTACACTGCAAAATTAGGGACGGCTAGCGCAGATAGCCCTCGAGTAGCTTTGTGCGAAATTCCAAAACAAACAAAACAAACGTAAACCTCTCTCAGGTGGCCTGGCATGGCCAAGCGCGTAAGGCGTGCGACTCGTAATCCGAGGGTCGCGGGTTCGCGCCCGCGTCGCGCTAAATATGCTCGCCCTCCCAGCCGTGGGGGTGTATAATGTGACGGTCAATCCCACTATTCGTTGGTAAAAGAGTAGCCCAAGAGTTGGCGGTGGGTGGTGATGACTAGCTGCCTTCCCTCTAGTCTTACACTACTAAATTAGGGACGGCTAGCACAGATAGCCCTCGAGTAGCTTTGTGCGAAATTCCAAAAAACAAACAAACAAACCTCTCTCAGGAAGAAGGTATCCTACTAGGACAACTTTGAATCATTGAGAAGCTGAGGTTACCTTAAGTTGATTGGTGTAGAGTTGCAACTCTAAATTAGAAACCAACTACTCCTCCAAGAGTCAGAGCATCCCGATATTCCTTCTACATCACCCCCTCTGTTTAGAACGAATCATTCTGGTTATGTAAAAGGTAATCTCATAATTCCCTAACAGGTCCTTGTGAGTAAGCCCAGGCAAATTTCTTCCTCGATACTTAAGGATGAACCACTTTCTTAAACACTTCAGATAATAAGTTGTGTAAAATGAACAGATTCAGTGACGGCTAAAAACAAGAATGTCACTTAAAAGATATCTGCCACATATCAAGTAATGGCTGCTTAACCATCACTAGCTGCAATGCTAACAGGAAAAAAAGTTTACCAACTTTCTAAACTATCAATATGAGCTTCACGGTAAGAGATATACCTAAGATACAGAACGATAAATGATTTATTATCATAAACTAGGATGGTCATGCCACTAAAATATCAGTGGCTGAGAGGGCGCTACAGAACTTTTCTTCCGAACTAATCAGTGATTTTCTCTGAGGCTAAACTTCATCTGATATTTAAGGAAAATACTTGTAGCACCTATCAGGTTCCTCCGTTCTCTTCAGTGTATAATTTCTTTATGTGCAGTAAGTGAGTTATGTTTCCCATGAATGTATATTGATTTCTGTACCGTAGTAACAAAGTAAAATTATGGTTGATGTTAATATTATTTTCATTTTGCTAGTGATCATGTATTTAGTTAGTTATCACCATTAGATTCCATCTGGGAACATAGGGCCGCAATCGCTTGCGGATTCTTCAACAGGTATTTAAGCGAGTCGGTTGTTAGTCCACTGCACCGAGCCGTCCCTAATTTAGTAGTGTAAGACTAGAGGGAAGGCAGCTAGTCATCACCACCCACCGCCAACTCTTGGGCTACTCTTTGACCAACGAATAGTGGGATTGACCGTCGCATTATAACGCCCCCACGGCTTGAAAAGCAAGCATGTTTGGCTCGACGCGGGCGCGAACCCGCGACCCTCGGATTACGAGTCGCACGCCTTACGCGATTGGCCATGCCAGGCCTGATCATGTATTTAGTGATTTTTAAAAGGAACAAGAAGTTTTGATGGCTTATAGATGGCACCACATTACATTCATTAACATGTCACTCAGAAGACAATAGTAGATGGGTCATTCCACGCCAACTCACTCAGAAAAAAGAACCTTTCCCAGTTCATGTCCTAAACTTTCCTTGAAAAAAATTCAAGCAAAAACTTTATTTGGTTTATTCAGCTGTAAAATATTAAAGTTTAATTGCATGGAAGTTTTTGCTTAAATGTTTTTTTTCAAGGAAATCTGTGACATGAACTGAAAAGCCAAAGACAAGTTGATATGGAATGACCCAAATTGAAAAACAGTGCTTTATAAGCATGACGAAAATGACGCGATACACAAAACACGCTAAATATTTCGACATGTTATTATACACACAGTTAACTAAACTTAGGGATGAAGACAGCCTAGATTCGATTATATGCGATCTTTCCTTGGGGTTGACAATTATAAAAGCTGCTTTCCACAAAGCTGGGGTGACATACAGAGAGAAGAAAGAGAGGTTATTTAGGTAATACAAGTCAAGAAAAAATATGAAGAGAGGCGTTTTTTTTAATTCATTTGATCTTCACCAGAGGGCTGAATTTTTCGTTTATCTATGCTTTTATACGGTAATAAGAGATTTAGTCAGATATGATTCATTAAATTTTGAGTATAATTCGTGTAATTAGTGGTTATAATTACCATTAGCAAATGCATCAGCATTAGGGATGCTGAAATAATAGGCAAAAATATTTGCTTTTTCTACACTGTCTGGATAGCGGCAACACAGTAGTCGCTCGAACTGCTGACATTTTCATTGTTACTCTCAGATTTCCATTGTTACTCGCACATTTTCATTGTTACTCTGCAAGTAATTTTAAACTTACACCAAATCAAGGCGAGGTTAGGTCTTCCTTTGTAAAGTAAAATACAGAAAAATTACCAATTTTGTTATTGCTTTCAGTAAGCTGGTAGACGTGATCTGTATTGTTGTTAATTAGTGTTTTAAATGAGAGGTCGTTAGTTTACAAATAGACCAACCTGGTGGCGTCTCTCGCAGATTTGAGTGTTTATTGCCGGCGTTGGTTTCCTGGTTTTAATTTTGTTACTAATGGTTTTAGAAGGCACTAAATTTTCTACGGTTCTGTACGTTGCATGACATATTGTTGGAATAATTGGCTAATTCTTGTGATGAGAGAATGGCAGACTGTATAATAAATAGCAGATTTATTATGAAGTAGTTTCCAACTTACTTTAGAGAAGTCTTGTAGTTTACATTCCAGAAAATGTTCTACCTTATGGTAGATTTATGGTTCGGTGGTAGCTTGAAAGAATGGGGTTATGGTGAAGTCTGTGGTAAGATGGATAAGGAAAATGTTGAACTTGCCAGGTTAAAAGTATCATGTGACCCCTTAGCGTGAGTTTAGGTGAAGGTATTACCATTAACGATTAAGAGGTTATTGTTAATAATTAGAGGGATAAAAATTATGTTATTATCCTTATTTATTCTGTAGTTGAAGAGTTGAAATAACTTAGAGTAATTATGTGAGTATTAGAGCTTGCAACTGATTGAATGAAAGCATTATTAAATTTGGTGTTGGAGAAATATAACTTAAAGGATTTTGTTTTAAAAGAAATCGTAGTTAAACTGTTTCTCTGTCGCCCCTGTTGCGTGTAACCGTTAGTGGGGGCAAGATAAAGTAGACATGTTTCCTGACAGATTTGTGAGTGTAACGTTAATTGCATTTAAAGATAAGATTAAATAGCTGGCTGGAGGACAAGCCTGAAACAGAGGTTCGGTTCTGGTTTGCTTTGAATTCCGCGCAAAACTACAAGAGGGCTATCTGCGCTAACCGTCCCTAATGTAAAAGTGATAGAGCAGAAGGAAGACAGTTTGTCAACACTGACTTTCGAGCTGCTCTTTTACCAACGACCCCACGGTTGTTCTAATATTATGAAAACACTTTAAAAATTGCCCTCCCTAATCTTCCTTTAAATCAAATAATGGATTTGTCCGAGCGCAAAAAAAAAGTGATTCACTTGTTAAATAAACATCGGGAAAAAAAGGTGTGTGTGTGTGTGTGTGTGAAACACACACACACACACCACTCTTCAATTACATAGGAATATTTTAATTTTATTTTTTGAGAATGAGAATAATCGTATAATTTTTAGTTGAAATAATACGCGTGTTATTAATGAGCTACCCCTAGGCCTACGTAACACATTACCCTCCTTTTGAAGCAAAGAAAACTAGAATATAATTTGTTCCACATTTTACATTACAGATGGACGTCCTAGGTCGTTATATTGTATAAATTGACTGAAAACTAAGATTACCATACAGTTCTGAGAGCCTCTTTTTCTGTAACCTTTGGGGAAGGGAGCAGTAAGATATATAACATGGCCAAATTTAAGATAAATCTAAAATTGAATTCAAGAACGACGTACGTTAGGGCTAACACCATTCATCCTCACTTCCCCTCCACTAGCGCCTACTACAGAGAAACGTGTGTAAGGGTGACATACTTGTAACATAGAGGTAAATATTAATAATTGTCTACGACTTAACTTCAATAATATGACTTTAACTATTTGATCCTAAAGATATATACAGGAATTAATGGTTAGATAATTCAACCTTACCCTTCATGAATTCAATTACAGAGTGCAAATTGTTCAATGTTTTGATGAATGTCGTGTTGTGATCAGGTTGATTGTGTCAGGATAGACGGTGTTTGAGGCATGGAAAAATGTCTAACATTTTCCCACCAGAGGTCGTGGTGGAGGGAGAGGATAGGGCAATCAAAGTTCTTAATTGGTTCACACTTTTCGCTTTACGTGTTTACCGTATTTTACGCCTTGTAATACGCTACATCGTGTGAGACGCACCCTAATTTTGATTCAGCAACCAACACTTTGACGTAATCTTGACTTTTTTTTCCAACCTACTGAGTAAATACAGTCAAATACATCACATTCTTCACGGTGTGTGAACACTATTATTTGAAATAAATGTTTTATGTTATTGAAAATGCTTGTAATTAGTAAGTAATGAGATTACGATCTGTATGAGATGCCATTTTGAGTAGACCCTAAACCAACCTCTTGTCTTAATACATCACTTTTGTCGTGAAAGACGGATGGGGAATTTTCATGGTATTTTTAAAGAAAAAAGTGCGTCTTACAAGGCTTAAAATACGGTAAATCGTCTCCAAATTCATTTCGTGTCATGGAAAACGTGTCACAACAAAGAAAGAAAAAAAAAGCCGCTTTTAGCCTCGTACCCACCCTCCTTCTCTGACAGTTCGAAACAGGTAGTGGACCCGGGACTCAGTTTACATTACCGCTCCCCAACCACTCACGAACTACAGTGGCGGCACCTGACGAAACAAAAACTCTACGAGGGCGGTCGTTTTAAAGCCTATTATCGTGTTTTCTCACAATAAATTATTGTTTAACTTCTTGCTCCCTCGAGTCATAATGTTACTGCTACAAAGATGGCGCTGTACGTTTTTTACTGGTGATGAAAATCGTACAGAGAAATTCATAAAACTGATTCATTTTTCTTCGTGACACTTTGGCTTTCAAAAAGAGAAAGAATTTGTTTCAATTTCACGCAAAACTACTAAAAACTGTACTAGCGATCCATAACTTTGAAGTAATAGATTAAAGGAAAAGTAGCTACTTAACGACACCTAGCGTCAACTCTTGGACGGTTTTTTTTTTAAAACAACGAATAGTGGGATTGATGTCACGTTATGGTACCCCACGGTTGAAAGGTCGAGCATGTTGGAGGCCCGGCATAGCCAAGCGTGTTAAGGCGTGCGACTAATAACCTGAGGGTCGCAGGTTCACTTCCCCGTCGCGCCAAACATGCTCGCCCTTTCAGCCGTGGGGGCATTATAATGTTTCGGTCAATCCCACTATTCGTTGGTAAAAGAGTAGTCTTCCCTCTAGTCTTACACTGCTAAATTAGGGACGGCTAGCACAGATAGCCCTCGAGTAGCTTTGTGCGAAATTCAAAACAAACAAACAAGCGAGCATGTTCGGTGAGGGGATTCCAACTCGCCACTCGCAGATTGTCAGTCATACACCCTAATAACCAAGTTATGCCATGTCAGAGAGAAAAGGACAATGAGTTACATCCTGAAAGTTAATTCCTTTTTAAGTTAGGCTAAGATAGTTTATTATGACTGATTAAAATTATCCCTCACTGTGCAGTAAAATCCCTTTAAATGACAGAAGGTAAGATAAATATTTATTTTCTTCTTATAGAATCAGGAATTGTATTAGGAGTTTTTTGGAAATAAATATTCGAACTATTTTTAATAACTTTTATAAAGAGTAATTTTGCCAAGAAACAATAATCATGGCCGATATAAGATTTTCTTTCATTTGTTTCTTTGCTTTATACTTAAGACAAATGACATTAGATTATCTGTTTGCTGTTTTACCACAAAACTGCACAATAGGTTATTTTTGGGTCTGCTCATCGCGAATATTTAGGCCCAATATTTGGCGTTCTAACGCTCTCAGACTTAACTCCGAGTCACCACGAGTGCAATAGAACAAAATGGCTAGAAGTCGATAGATACTTATTTGCTAACTTTTGGGAATATGCAAAACTCCAGAGTTTTAGTAAATTTGACAAAACGTAGCAAAATGAAAGAAGTTTTTGTTATGGACGTGTTTTGTTACCTCTTTTTCTTGTGGTCTTTTATTGCAGGGTGTTGTTCTGAAGGATTTACCAATGTGTTTTCAAACTGTAGAAAAATATATTAAATATCGTTTAACAATGTATTTTCCTGCGTTGAACTGAGTGCAGATAGCCAACTGTGTAGCTTTGCGCGTAAAAAAACAAGAACAACGTACATTTTGTTCCTTTTACAACTTTTCAAAAAGTATTCACTCGGTTTAAAAAACTTTCATTTTAAAACATTATCTAACATTCGAAGGATCTCTCAGAAGAATCTGGTGTGTAGATAAACTTAATTTACTATCAAAACTGATATTTGGAGAAAGTTCTCTGGGATAAACCCATGTGTTTCACATGTCAAGTTCATTTATGGACTTCTTCATTAATATCTCTACTTCTGTTCCAAAGGGCCCCCGCTAGTACAACGGTAAATCTACAGATTTACAACGCTAAAATCAGTGGTTCGATTCCCCTCGGTAGGCTCAGCAGATAGCTCGATGTGGCTTTGCTATAAGAAAACATACACTGTTCCAAAGATATTTTTCATGGTTCCTCATTTCATTTGTTTATTATATGGATACCTAGGAAACAGTAATTTGCCATAGATTCTTTGAATATTCATATTTTTGACATCGGAAAAAAGAGAAACTTTTTTTTTTCTATTGGATCTAAATCGATTTTTAAACCATAAGAGACTTACGTAGCAAATACGCCAGGAAATAGACACGTGGTGGTATAAAAATGGGGAAAAATCAAAACAACTGTTTTTTGATATAATTCTCCATATTGATCGTGTTGGAATGGATCATGCTATGAAACACTGATTCGATTATTTTTACCACACTGGAACGGTGTTAAGTTTACGGACTTAAAACGGTAAAATCCAGGGTTCGATTCCCTGCAATGGTTACAGCAAACAGCTCAATACAGCTGTGCTCGAAAACAAAACTCATTCGATTATTTTGTAAAAATAAATAAGTAATAATACGTGTTTTCAAATCTTTCAATTATTATCATGATTTTAGGTTCACTTCATTACTGAAAAAAAACAAAACGTACACAATAACCAGTTTATGTAATTCAGACATCTCGCCTTGCACAACAGCCACACCTGCGTTTATCAGCTCCAGGTGGCAGAACCATAGTATTTCATTTACGTTTTTGTGACGTACTAATAACTCTTTTATCAATGTCGTTACTGGCTTTAAATTGCTTTTTCACGCTGCACAACAGAAAACTTTGTCAGTCAGTGGCAAATTAAGAGCCACACAATCTGCACGTGCAGTTAAACTTACGTCTTTAAATTGTGAGAGAAATTAATTGTTAGAAAACAATTTCCGAACCTTAGGACGATTGATAATAGGCGGAACTAACAGCCTTGATCTTATTGTAGGTTCATTGCCTTTTACATTGTTAAACATCCAGTGTTTGAGCTCCAGTGTGTAGCCAACAGAACAACATGACGTCATTATTCTTGTAAAAAACATATTTGTGTGCTTGTCATATGACGGCCTCCTATGCACCTGGAAACTGGTGCAAAGCAATAATATTCTATGACCATAATATAAAAAGAAAGCATTTGAAAATAAACAGTGTGGTAACTGTCGCTAAGCGGTATTGTTTTTGTTAACTCTCTATCTTTCAATTGTGTGTGTGTGTTTGCAACGTTATGGTAAGATACAGAATTTATCATAAATTATAAACAAAGAAAAATATCATCTTTAGTTGACATCTCTCTTGTAATAAATAAATATATAAATATTTATGGTTTGTATATCTCCTAAAAGCTCCGATCGAAAAGAACTTTCTCGAAGCTGTATCGTTTTGTATAAATCCAGTTTATTACATTTGAAATATTTAATGTTTACCTTCTTTGTTTTCCCGCTTATTTACCTCAACTCAACAAAGTATTTCGAGCTGTCTATAACGTATGAGTATTCAGATATAACTTGATTTGTGCATATACAGTTTGTGGATTTATCATTAAAATGATATTATAAATTAAAGGATATCTGATGTAACTTTTGAAATTTAAAATATTAACCATACGATTGTTTATTGGTTTGAATTTCACGCAAAGCTACACGAAGACTATTTGAGCTAGTCGTCCCTAATTTAGCAGTGTAGGACTAGAAGGAAGGCAGCTAATCATCACTACCCCCCGCCAACTCTTGAGCTACTCTTTTACCAACGATTAGTGGGATTGACCGTCACATTACAACTGGACGAACACTCAGTAGAGCGTTTACCAGTCAGGATTGGTAAATTTTCCTCTCACAAAATAAAAATGTATGTACGTTTATCACGGACACGTTTTTGGCAGAATAATGAGAAACAATGTTCTACGTATGTCCACTAAGTTTAATTAAAATCCAATCATTTTTGACTGAGTTATAGAGCAAAACACAGTGTTTGTTAACAGGTGGGGATTTATTTTATTGTCCTAAAAGTTTGGCCTTGGGCTCCCACAAAATAGCGACTTCTAAGTTGGATTACAGTCCAAATATATACCAAATTTTGTCCAAATATGTTAAGCCTTTTTTGAGAAATTTTGCTGAGAAACATATGCAGGGGTGAAAGAAATAACCTTCGTTACTAAAGGTAACAGAGATGAAAGGGTAAATCAGGAACGAGATTAAATGAAAAAAAAATATTTCTGTGGTTTTATTTTTTAAAACCTGATGATCAATTGAGACAACTAATAGCAAGAACTCTTTGAAGAGAATGGGTGGATGAACACTGAAGATGTGAGAAAAATCGGTTAGCTTTATCTCGAAATTATTTCAGCTGAAGATAAGACTGATAACTGCTAAAGTGACGACAGTTTAAAAACGTGTTCTCAAGGCGGCTGGTATGGGTATTAAAACTTTAATTAAAATAATGTACGGAGCAGCGAAAACAGTTGTAACAGTAGTAAGGAACGACAGTCTCGATGTGTGCACTAAAACATTACAGACACTTGTCAGATGGTGGAAGGTACGTGGATGTAGAGGCACCTTCACATAACTTACAACCCTAATGAAGTCAAGTATTACACTTACATTACGTAATCAACTTAGTAAATAGACACTTGTCAGGTGGTGGAAGGTACGTGGATATAGAGGCATCTTCACATAACTTACAACCCTTATGAAGTCAAGTATTATACTTACATGACGTGATAAACTTAGAAAATTCGAGAAATTGTTTGATAGCTAAAAGAGATAAAAGTTTTTTAACATTTATGTTTTAATCTAAAAACATCGACTCACTTTTATAAATTTTGTTTAAAAAATACTGTTATTGTAACACGCTATTGTAATTGTATGCATACATAAAACGTAGTCTACAAACTTACAATGCTGAAATTAGGGTTTCGATTCCCTTCAGTGGACTCAGCAGATAGCTTGATTTGGCTTTGCTATAAGAAAAATACACACGCACATTAAACGTAAAATAAAAGCCAATTCATTAAAAATATCTTTAACGCAAACAGTTGCAAACTTATGGATGTATAATTAGTGAATTATTATGTAATGAAATTCTTATATCATTCATAACAACAAATAAGTTGTATTTGTTTTATGTTAAGTACAAAGTTACACCATTGGCTGTCTGCGCTGTGAGGCCTGGCATGGCCAGATAGTTAGAGTGCTCGGCTCGTAATTTGAGATTCGCGGGTTCGAATCTCCGTTACACTAAATATGCTCGACCTTTCAGCCGTTGGGGCGTTATAAATGTGACGGTCAATCCCACTATACGTTGGTAAGAGAGTATCCCAATCGATGGGTGGTGATGAATAGCTGCCTTTCCAATAGTCTTACACTGTTAAATTCGGGACGGCTAGTGCAGATAGCCCCTGTGTAGCTTTAGGTGAAATTCAAAACAAAACCTGTGCTGTGTCCTCTTCGGGTATCGAAACCTCTAATGTTTCCAATCGTTTTCTAGGCTTTAATGCTAGCAAAACACAAAAATATATTCGACCTTTAGCGAGAAAAATATCAGTTTGGTTAAGGAAAAGGAAAAAAAGAATATTAAACAATTTCTCACTGGAAAACGTTGCTAGTACCTTATTTTCACGGGTTGAAAGTTTGGTCAAGGAAAAGGAAAAAAAGAATATTAAACAATTTCTCACTGGAAAACGTTGCTAGTACTTTATTTTCACGGGTTGAAAGTTTGGTCAAGGAAAAGGAAAAAAAGAATATTAAACAATTTCTCACTGGAAAACGTTGCTAGTACCTTATTTTCACGGGTTGAAAGTTTGCTCAAGGAAAAGGAAAAAAAGAATATTAAACAATTTCTCACTGGAAAACGTTGCTAGTACCTTATTTTCACGGGTTGAAAGTTTGGTCAAGGAAAAGGAAAAAAAGAATATTAAACAATTTCTCACTGGAAATGGTTGCTAGTACCTTATTTTCACGGGTTGAAAGTTTGGTCAAGGAAAAGGAAAAAAGAATATTAAACAATTTCTCACTGGAAAACGTTGCTAGTACCTTATTTTCACGGGTTGAAAGTTTGGTCAAGGGAAAGGAAAAAAGAATATTAAACAATTTCTCACTGGAACACGTTGCTAGTACCTTATTTTCACGGGTTGAAAGTTTGGTCAAGGAAAAGAAAAAAAGAATATATTAAACAATTTCTCACTGGAAATGGTTGCTAGTACCTTATTTTCACGGGTTGAAAGTTTGGTCAAGGAAAAGGAAAAAAGAATATTAAACAATTTCTCACTGGAACACGTTGCTAGTACCTTATTTTCACGGGTTGAAAGTTTGGTCAAAGAAAAGGAAAAAAGAATATTAAACAATTTCTCACTGGAAAACATTGCTAGTACCTTATTTTCACGGGTTGAAAGTTTGGTCAAGGAAAAGGAAAAAAGAATATTAAACAATTTCTCACTGGAAAACGTTGCTAGTACCTTATTTTTACGGGTTGAAAGTTTGGTCAAGGAAAAGGAAAAAAAGAATATTAAACAATTTCTCACTCGAAAACGTTGCTAGTACCTTATTTTCACGGGTTGAAAGTTTGGTCAAGGAAAAGGAAAAAAGAATATTAAACAATTTCTCACTGGAAAACGTTGCTAGTACCTTATTTTCACGGGTTGAAAGTTTGGTCAAGGAAAAGAAAAAAAGAATATATTAAACAATTTCTCACTGGAAAACGTTGCTAGTACCTTATTTTCACGGGTTGAAAGTTTGGTCAAGGAAAAGGAAAAAAGAATATTAAACAATTTCTCACTGGAAAACGTTGCTAGTACCTTATTTTCACGGGTTGAAAGTTTGGTCAAGGAAAAGGAAAAAAGAATATTAAACAATTTCTCACTGGAAAACGTTGATAGTACCTTATTTTCACGGGTTGAAAGTTTGGTCAAGGAAAAGAAAAAAATAATATATTAAACAATTTCTCACTGGAAATGGTTGCTAGTACCTTATTTTCACGGGTTGAAAGTTTGGTCAAGGAAAAGGAAAAGAATATTAAACAATTTCTCACTGGAAAACGTTGCTAGTACCTTATTTTCACGGGTTGAAAGTTTGGTCAAGGAAAAGAAAAAAAAAGAATATATTAAACAATTTCTCACTGGAAAACGTTGCTAGTACCTTATTTTCACGGGTTGAAAGTTTGGTCAAGGAAAAGGAAAAAAAAGAATATTAAACAATTTCTCACTGGAAAACGTTGCTAGTACCTTATTTTCGCGGGTTGAAAGTTTGGTCAAGGAAAAGGAAAAAAAGAATATTAAACAATTTCTCACTGGAAAACGTTGCTAGTACCTTATTTTCACGGGTTGAAAGTTTGGTCAAGGAAAAGAAAAAAAAGAATATATTAAACAATTTCTCACTGGAAATGGTTGCTAGTACCTATATTTTCACGGGTTGAAAGTTTGGTCAAGGAAAAGGAAAAAGAATATTAAACAATTTCTCACTGGAAAACGTTGCTAGTACCTTATTTTCACGGGTTGAAAGTTTGGTCAAGGAAAAGGAAAAAAGAATATTAAACAATTTCTCACTGGATAACGTTGCTAGTACCTTATTTTCACGGGTTGAAAGTTTGGTCAAGGAAAAGAAAAAAATAATATATTAAACAATTTCTCACTGGAAATGGTTGCTAGTACCTTATTTTCACGGGTTGAAAGTTTGGTCAAGGAAAAGGAAAAAGAATATTAAACAATTTCTCACTGGAACACGTTGCTAGTACCTTATTTTCACGGGTTGAAAGTTTGGTCAAGGAAAAGGAAAAAAGAATATTAAACAATTTCTCACTGGAAAACATTGCTAGTACCTTATTTTCACGGATTGAAAGTTTGATCAAGGAAAAGGAAAAAAGAATATTAAACAATTTCTCACTGGAAAACGTTGCTAGTACCTTATTTTCACGGGTTGAAAGTTTGGTCAAGGAAAAGAAAAAAAGAATATATTAAACAATTTCTCACTCGAAAACGTTGCTAGTACCTTATTTTCACGGGTTGAAAGTTTGGTCAAGGAAAAGAAAAAAAAGAATATTAAACAATTTCTCACTGGAAAACGTTGCTAGTACCTTATTTTCACGGGTTGAAAGTTTGGTCAAGGAAAAGGAAAAAAGAATATTAAACAATTTCTCACTCGAAAACGTTGCTAGTACCTTATTTTCACGGGTTGAAAGTTTGGTCAAGGAAAAGGAAAAAAAGAATATTAAACAATTTCTCACTGGAAAACGTTGCTAGTACCTTATTTTCACGGGTTGAAAGTTTGGTCAAGGAAAAGAAAAAAAGAATATATTAAACAATTTCTCACTGGAAATGGTTGCTAGTACCTTATTTTCACGGGTTTAAAGTTTGGTCAAGGAAAAGGAAAAAAGAATATTAAACAATTTCTCACTGGAAAACGTTGCTAGTACCTTATTTTCACGGGTTGAAAGTTTGGTCAAGGAAAAGGAAAAAAGAATATTAAACAATTTCTCACTGGAACACGTTGCTAGTACCTTATTTTCACGGGTTGAAAGTTTGGTCAAAGAAAAGGAAAAAAGAATATTAAACAATTTCTCACTGGAAAACATTGCTAGTACCTTATTTTCACGGGTTAAAAGTTTGGTCAAGGAAAAGGAAAAAAGAATATTTAACAATTTCTCACTGGAAAACGTTGCTAGTACCTTATTTTCACGGGTTGAAAGTTTGGTCAAGGAAAAGAAAAAAAGAATATATTAAACAATTTCTCACTCGAAAACGTTGCTAGTACCTTATTTTCACGGGTTGAAAGTTTGGTCAAGGAAAAGGAAAAAAAGAATATTAAACAATTTCTCACTGGAAAACGTTGCTAGTACCTTATTTTCACGGGTTGAAAGTTTGGTCAAGGAAAAGGAAAAAAGAATATTAAACAATTTCTCACTGGAAAACGTTGCTAGTACCTTATTTTCACGGGTTGAAAGTTTGGTCAAGGAAAAGAAAAAAAGAATATATTAAACAATTTCTCACTGGAAATGGTTGCTAGTACCTTATTTTCACGGGTTGAAAGTTTGGTCAAGGAAAAGGAAAAAAGAATATTAAACAATTTCTCACTGGAAAACGTTGCTAGTACCTTATTTTCACGGGTTGAAAGTTTGGTCAAGAAAAAGGAAAAAAGAATATTAAACAATTTCTCACTGGAACACGTTGCTAGTACCTTATTTTCACGGGTTGAAAGTTTGGTCAAAGAAAAGGAAAAAAGAATATTAAACAATTTCTCACTGGAAAACATTGCTAGTACCTTATTTTCACGGGTTAAAAGTTTGGTCAAGGAAAAGGAAAAAGGAATATTTAACAATTTCTCACTGGAAAACGTTGCTGGTACCTTATTTTTACGGGTTGAAAGCCCTAATTTATGGTTATCTTACCGGTATAATCTTAGTAAATTCAAGATTTTTTCCAAACGTTACACAATTCAGATGTATTTACAATCTGGGTCTGATTAAGTTGCACTTTTAGAAGAAACTTGTAATTCTTCGTTGTTTCGGGAAATGTAATCTCATTTTAATCGTAAGAGGTCGGACGTAGCTTAATGGATAACGTGCTCAGTCTGCAAAACTGAAGGTTCATGATTCACAACCTTTGCCACAAAAACACTGTCCACAGTTTGTGACTATGAGTTAGATTTAAAAGTGATGGTCAAATCCCATTACCTGGTCAGGCGAGAGTAGTCCAAGCACTTATGGGCGGGTGGGTGTTATTGACTAGTCAATTTCCCTCCAATTGACAATAAAAAATTATAAACGGGTTATGCGCAGCTAGCCTTTTTTTTTTGTAACACTGCGCAGGAATTATAAAAAGAACAGACTTTTATTTATAGATTCTAGTGTATAAAATTTTATTTATTTTGTAATCATGCACTTGGTTTGTAAGAATTAACCGTTCCAAAATTATTTCAAACTCTTTTATAGATAGGACTAATTCTTTTCCTCTTAGTGTTGTTAGTTACATCTATTAAAACTTTCATGCTTGATTTCCATATAATAATAATTACAAATAACACAAAAAAATATGACAGAACTTGCTACACGTCACAGTCACAGGTTAAACGAGCAAATTCGAAAGACAATTCTGCTTCATGATAGAATTCGCTGGTTCTAAATTAGTTTGCTATCACACTCTCGTTTCATGTTATCAGTGGAACATTCGTCACGTTTATTTATAGTGCTGTGACATGAAACCGCTAAAATCTCTCCCCTTTTGCACATCACGAGTTTTTATGCTTAAATTTATTGTACTTGGAAAATTTAAAACGTCTGTTTCCACGAGACAAAATTTGAACCGAAAAAGAAAAACTTCTAAGTCTAAGAATAAAAGAACAAACACGTCTGGAGAGAAATACAGTAAGCATGTCTTGAAATGTTTAATGTAATTTAGTTCTTGCATACTTAATTAGCTTCTTATAAAAGAAGATATAGCAAGTTAAATATAAAAAGCAACAGAAACAGTGTTTCGTGTGATGCCCTAAATCTGACATATTGTCACAAGCATTAAGGTAAATAATTGTGATAATGGTCACAGATAACGACTATCTTCAAGAGATAATGTTTGATAACGAAATATAACAAAACCAACTGTTTCGGTGGTTATTTTAAGTACAACTGCTTACAGCTAGCAGATATTTAGGGCGGTAAAACGTTGGAACATACTGTAAAGTAGTAGATCTCAAGCCTAACTGAACTTTAACTCTGAGCTGTGAGGTAAGAACATGTCTAGTGGCAGGTGAAGATTACATTCCTGTGAAGTTTGTACGCGCTTATTAATTTTGGTTGTCCTATAAAGTTTGTACACTTTTTGTTTTTTAATTTTGGTGAGAAATGAGTTTCGACGCAGATTTCAGCTAAGCAGGATTTGCTCCTGTCCTCGATTGATCTCTCTTATGATTGGCTGTTGGTTTCTCGAGTCCGTCCCCACTAAGCAATGCTCATGCTATCAAAACAAGTTAGTATAGTTGCTTGCAGAGGTGAAAATGACTCTCTCTTTTCCAAAGTCAAGCCATGAGAGCACCTAAAAACGTAGATGGCAGTTTAGTCAGTGTGATCCTGCCAATGAAATGTCCAGATGCCTGAAGAGATAGGAGAAGCAGAGTTCTTACGGTGTTGTTATCAATGATTTGGATGATACGACCTCACCTCAACGAAGTAGGCCATAACTCGTATGTTTAACAGTCAAAGGTGAGAGTTATGCTAACTAATGTCCGCGCCAATCCCAGGTCGAAAAACTAGTCGATCAGCGCCTCGCTTCTCATTAGAAAGATGGACTATTTTCAGTTAAAGAAACATCTATAAAAAAAGGTCTGTGTTAGCCGTTGATTAGGAAACTCAACAAAAAAGAAAAAAACGTGTGTGGGTAGGAAACGTTAGGAAGGCCTTAGCAGGTCTTTTTCTGTAAGTGGTATATATACGGTAGTAATAAGTGTTAGGGTTGCACTTTTGGAGGTGTTCACGTGCGATTATGAGTTTCTTTCACAGCCCCAACACTGAAGCTAAAGGCGATATTGTAGTTAAACAAGTTACCTCATGTACAGAAACATGTTACCTCTGTTTGTAAGTTCATCCTTAACATACAGTATTCGATCCCAGTTTCAACAATGTCCCAAGACTTTAGTAATATTTCTACTGCTTCTCATACAGCCGGTGATAGGGTGCGGACCCGGGCGTGGAAGTGCCATCAGACAGAGATCGCGCAAACTTACCCCGTTAGTTTTTAAACAGTATGTGCCGAACGTTGCCGAGACGACTCTGACAGCAAGTGGACTGAGAGAAGGAATTATTAGACGAGACGACGAGAGATTTAAGGAATTAGTGCCGAATTATAACTTGGTTATCATATTCAAAGACGAAGAAGGAACTGCTGCTGACCGACTTATGACACAAGTAAGTCAACTGATGTCGGTACGAAACTATAGCAGTAGGAGTTTGACACTGCGAAAGATGTCGGTAATCCAACTCGTACTGACATCAGTGTACTAAATAATTATGCCTTTAAACGATGTTCAACGAGAAATTTAATCAACTGGATAATTAATTCGTAAATAGAACAACAACATTTACAGTATATATGCAAGTTCTGGTTATATTAACTAGAACGTTTCAATCCATAGTATCGGGTGGTCATCAGGTAAGAATTGCATTGAAAACAGGCAGTTGAATGTGGAATCTCTCGATGAAGTAACTCCATTGTTTAACGAATTCATGAATAATCAGAGATGTTTGTTCACTTAACATATTTACAACGACTGCCCTTTCTGTTAATCTAACTCTCGCGTGATGATGACCCAATGGGTCAAAACGTTGTAGTTATTAAAATTAAAACTTGTCTACTGTAATAATTGTTGTTACCGTATTTTTTTTTTAATTAATTATTCACCAAAACTGTATTTCAGTGTCGTATGTTAAGTCAAATGTCTTCAGTTATTTCTTGGTCTATATGTTTCTCGGATAATATACGACAAAATGCGCTGCTCTTTCAAACCAATATAATTATTTTGTGTTACAAGTTACAGTTTTTTACAATAGGATTTGTTTATTGAACGAGTACTACGCCGTTCCGATTATTTTAAAGTACAGAATACAATTATTATATAACTATTGTTGTAATGTAACGTTTTAATAATACAATTTTCAAAGTTAGTATCTCGAGTTAATTTCACAATAACACAACTATCATGTTTTCTTTACGTTGTTAAACAGCAATTGTGGTTGTAGTGTTACCAGTCCTGTATTGTTGCAGGTGATGATGTAACAGATACGTATAATGAATAATACATTGCTACGCTATCATAGTAAATCCACGAGGTAAAAAGACACGATACCGTTTTAAAGTGAACGTTCGTGTTATCTTTTTCTCGAGTATATTTCTCCATGATAAGTTCTGACGGAGAACCGCAGAACCCGTAAGATAGTTCTATATGACAAATGCAGTAGTATTTATAAAACTCAAACTCGGAAGACATGTTTTTTTTTAGGCAAACAGTGTTTGAACAGCAGAATGTTTCTTAACTTTTCATAACGTTCTTTCTTTGCCTTAAGGATTGTTGGTGTTATTATATGTGTTAAAATTTCAACTTGTAATTTTTAGGTCTTTGATCTAAAAGCTTCGTGTCAAAACGAATACTCAATACCAGCAATACGGTTATGTCTCTATCTTTAATTGCTATTGAAACTTCAGACCAGCAACAGTACGGTTATGTCTCTATCTTTAATTGCTATTGAAACTTCAGACCAGCAACAGTACGGTTATGTCTCTATCTTTAATTGCTATTGAAACTTCAGACCAGCAACAGTACGGTTATGTCTCTATCTTTAATTGCTATTGAAACTTCAGACCAGCAACAGTACGGTTATGTCTCTATCTTAAATTGCTATTGAAACTTCAGACCAGCAACAGTACGGTTATGTCTCTATCTTAAATTGCTATTGAAACTTCAGACCAGCAACAGTACGGTTATGTCTCTATCTTTAATTGCTATTGAAACTTCAGACCAGCAACAGTACGGTTATGTCTCTATCTTTAATTGCTATTGAAACTTCAGACCAGCAACAGTACGGTTATGTCTCTATCTTTAATTGCTATTGAAACTTCAGACCAGCAACAGTACGGTTATGTCTCTATCTTAAATTGCTATTGAAACTTCAGACCAGCAACAGTACGGTTATGTCTCTATCTTAAATTGCTATTGAAACTTCAGACCAGCAACAGTACGGTTATGTCTCTATCTTTAATTGCTATTGAAACTTCAGACCAGCAACAGTACGGTTATGTCTCTATCTTTAATTGCTATTGAAACTTCAGACCAGCAACAGTACGGTTATGTCTCTATCTTTAATTGCTATTGAAACTTCAGACCAGCAACAGTACGGTTATGTCTCTATCTTAAATTGCTATTGAAACTTCAGATATGAAATTTTTCATATTGATAAATGAATGTTTTAGATGCCGTAGACATCGGACCAGTTTAAAAATGTTCACAGTTCTGATATTGTTACACGTGTTTCCTCTTTCTCAAAATTACTGAATGTTTTAGATGCCGCAGATCTCGGGCCAGTCTATGTACATATAATATGTCATATTATAGATTTATGGAAACCTCAGCTCATATTGTATAGTTTATTAATTTTAACTAAAATCTACACAAGGGCTGTCTGATGTTTGTTAACGGAATCAAACCCGAATTTCAGACTTGTAAATTCGTAGAGTTCCTCTCCTTTCACTATTGTGGAGAACTGTAATATTTAAATATTGTCGCATAACCCTTAATTATAACGTGATTATCACAAAGAAAGATATATCTTTGTTAGCTAAGTTTTTTTCTCTTGGCTCAACTGAAACTTCACTACTTGTAACCCTAAATGTGGGACTCAATCCTCGAGACATACACAGTGAAAAACATCCATTTTGTAGTTTTATACTAAACCAAATTGGAACACTGGTATCTGGGATAAAGAATAGCGACGTCTGGAACAATTATCTAATCAAAATTTATTTTGTCATACATTTTGTATGAACCTGTGTCATGTGTAATGAACGTGCCTGGTAGTCAGGGCGCTCGACTCGTAATCTGAGGCTCGCGGGCTTGAATTCCACCCCCGGTTATGATCGCCTCATTTGTGTTTTAATGTGTGGGTCAATCCCTACATTCATTGATAAAAGAGTACCATTAGAGTTGTCCGTCTAACATATCACTTTACAAGTAGAGAAGGATAAAACAGATAGGTCTCAAGTAGTTTTGCGCGAAGTTCGAAAAAAATAAACACGTTGGGCACATGAATCCAAGATGGCGCGGTTGTATGTATGTATATACATATATATATACACGTGTGTGTTACATAAAGTATTTTCCTATGTTGTAATTTTTTATCGCTCGAAAAGGTCCGGCATGGCCAGGTGGATTAAGGCGTTCGACTCGTAATCTCAGAATCGTGGGTTTGAATCTCCGTCACACCAAAACATGCTCGCCCTTTCAGCCGTGGGGGCGTTATAATGTGACGGTCAATTCTACTATTCGTTGGTAAAAGAGTAGCCCAAGAGTTGGCGGTGGGTAGTGATGACAAGCTGCCTTCCCTCTAGTCTTACACTGCTAAATTAGGAACGGCTAGCGCAGATAGCCCTCGAGTAGCTTTGAGAAATATTCAAAAACACAAACAAAACAATCGCTCGTAAATAAATTAAGAACAAACATTTACCGCAATGCCATCATTACTTACCAAAAATAACTTAAAACTATAAGATAAAATTGTTTGTTCTATTGTACTTTATATACTCACGCCCAAGCAGCTTGTTAAGTTATTAGGTACTTCAGACGGAATAGCTTTGACTGATTCCGGCTGTGCGACGTGTAACTAGTTTATTTGTCTGATCAACTGATTTACGTCTTAAATATACTTTAATATTTAAATAATAAAATTAAAGCGTTTGTTTTTTTTTATTTCTACAATAGTTTCGATACTGTTTAGTTTTACATCTTTTATGCTTGAATTGCGGTCAAACTATTTTTACACAATGCACTGAGGGAAAAGTAAAGCACCATTTTACACAAAACTTATAGGAGTGATTGTTTTTAGCAGGAAGCTCACGTGTGTGGACAAAGAATCGTAAAACGTGTTTAGAATATTAATAGAGGTATCGGAGGGTAGATAACTAAAGAGGCGTAAGAGGTACAAATAAAGATTGGATTGTGTACCTTTTTTACGAATTACGAAATTACTGCACTTCATAAAACCATTTATCAGGATGTACTTATAATGTTGGGTTGGGCTGAGTTACAAAAATGGCTGTCGCTTTTAGTCGCTTATTCTACAATACAAATAACTTCGAAAGTTGAGTTACAGCTTTATCCAAGCATCTAGTTGTCATTATCTAATGTTTCACAGCTTGTAAGACTCCCAGTGTCATTGAAAAGTGTTGTTAAAGTGGAGAACTTGAAACTTACTAAAATAATAAATTGTTCGTAATGACGAGAAACCCACTTGAAGTAAAAATGTATTCTCAAGACAACTGCTATAGGTATTAACTCTTTAATTAAAATATAGTACGAAACGTTGTTCTGTACTGAGTTTTAATTACGTTTTTAATATTCATATCAGCCTCAGGCGTATTGAGAAAACAAAAGGTTCACATTTCTTTTCCCGTTCTAATCGAACAGTGTGAGAAGTTTTTGTAATAACTTCAGAACGACAGAGAAGCACTTTAAAAGCACTTGGTAACAGGCTATCCCTAATCTCGTTAGTGCTTAGTATAAGGTGAAAAAACAACAACATAATTTTATTGTAAAGGATGTTATTACTGCACCTTGAAGTTAGCTTTCTTACACGAATCTGTTGTTCTTTTAGATAGCTTAAGTACATGGTGAAACAAGAATTACCAGCCAATAACAGATGAAAATTAGAAGACTGTTACATATATAATACTCGATGCTTTGTACACTATACAATCGGTGTCTTCAGGGAGCCAACCTCTATATTATTTACGGAGTGAATGAGTGTAATAAATTAATACATACAGTATTAAGATTTATTACACTAGCTACAAGGGGAAAAAAAGTCTCAAAATAAATAATAAACTATTTTGTAAATATAAATATAAATAAATATAAAATGATGTAGAGCTGATACACCAAAATACTTTTCATGTGTTCTTTTCTTACTGTACGTTCCTTAACACAAAGTCCAAAGAGGTCAGTATTATGACCAGTGATGGTTAATAATATATTTTAGCCAGCTATATGGTATATTATCAATATCTGAAGTAATTCTACAAGAGCTATAAATAAACTGACAAAACAAATGTGATATTCACTATATATATTACCATTGAATTATAAAAATAAAACACATGTTTATTTATCTACCTACTTCAGTGAAACTGTTTAAAAATAAAGGAACATTAGCTTAAAATATTACATAAATTAAGTTCAACGTAGTGATGACAACACCAACCAATAGTGACGAAGAACGATGTAGTGATGACAACACCAACCAATAGTGACGAAAAACGATGTAGTGATGACAACACCAACCAATAGTGACGAAGTACGATGTAGTGATGACAACACCAACCAATAGTGACGAAGTACGATGTAGTGATGACAACACCAACCAATAGTGACGAAGAACGATGTAGTGATGACAATACCAACCAATAGTGACGAAGTACGATGTAGTGATGACAACACCAACCAATAGTGACGAAGAACGATGTAGTGATGACAATACCAACCAATAGTGACGAAGTACGATGTAGTGATGACAATACCAACCAATAGTGACGAAGAACGATGTAGTGATGACAACACCAACCAATAGTGAGGAAGTACGATGTAGTGATGACAACACCAACCAATAGTGACGAAGTACGATGTAGTGATGACAACACCAACCAATAGTGACGAAGTACGATGTAGTGATGACAATACCAACCAATAGTGATGAAGTACGATGTAGTGATGACAATACCAACCAATAGTGATGAAGTACGATGTAGTGATGACAATACCAACCAATAGTGAGGAAGTACGATGTAGTGATGACAACACCAACCAATAGTGATGAAGTACGATGTAGTGATAACAATACCAACCAATAGTGATGAAGTACGACGTAGTGATGACAACACCAACCAATAGTGACGAAGTACGATGTAGTGATGACAATACCAACCAATAGTGACGAAGTACGATGTAGTGATGACAATACCAACCAATAGTGAGGAAGTACGATGTAGTGATGACAACACCAACCAATAGTGATGAAGTACGATGTAGTGATGACAACACCAACCAATAGTGATGAAGTACGATGTAGTGATGACAACACCAACCAATAGTGATGAAGTACGATGTAGTGATGACAATACCAACCAATAGTGATGAAGTACGATGTAGTGATGACAATACCAACCAATAGTGACGAAGTACGATGTAGTGATGACAACACCAACCAATAGTGACGAAGTACGTTGTAGTGATGACAATACCAACCAATAGTGACGAAGTACGATGTAGTGATGACAACACCAAACAATAGTGACGAAGTACGATGTAGTGATGACAACACCAACCAATAGTGACGAAGTACGTTGTAGTGATGACAATACCAACCAATAGTGACGAAGTACGATGTAGTGATGACAATACCAACCAATAGTGACGAAGTACGTTGTAGTGATGACAATACCAACCAATAGTGACGAAGTACGATGTAGTGATGACAATACCAACCAATAGTGATGAAGTACGATGTAGTGATGACAATACCAACCAATAGTGACGAAGTACGATGTAGTGATGACAACACCAACCAATAGTGACGAAGTACGATGTAGTGATGACAATACCAACCAATAGTGACGAAGTACGATGTAGTGATGACAATACCAACCAATAGTGACGAAGTACGATGTAGTGATGACAACACCAACCAATAGTGACGAAGTACGATGTAGTGATGACAATACCAACCAATAGTGACGAAGTACGATGTAGTGATGACAATACCAACCAATAGTGAGGAAGTACGATGTAGTGATGACAATACCAACCAATAGTGACGAAGAACGATGTAGTGATGACAATACCAACCAATAGTGACGAAGTACGATGTAGTGATGACAACACCAACCAACATTGACGAAGTACGACGTAGTGATGACAATACCAACCAATAGTGACGAAGTACGATGTAGTGATGACAATACCAACCAATAGTGATGAAGTACGACGTAGTGATGACAATACCAACCAACATTGACGAAGTACGACGTAGTGATGACAATACCAACCAATAGGGATGAAGACATAAAATCATATAAACATCACTACTACGTAGCCAACTATTTCCAATAATTTGTATTTACAAGTAAATATTGAATTCCTATTAGCTGTGTGAATTCAAGTTTGAATAAAATTAGTTGAACCGAATTGTGCTACACAGTCTTCAACTCGGTACATGCTGGTTACTTACGCTGCGTATTTCATATAGTTTTGTGTACCTATCTTGTTTCTGTGATTTTTGGTATTGTTGTCCCTATATAATACTAGATAATTACCAATATTTTTACTTGTGTTAACGATAACAAAAAAGTTCCTTAAAAATAAGAGGCAATTATATTAATTTGTTATTAATGGGTCGTGTGTTTGTCTTAGAGCAAACCCACATTGGGCTATCTACTGTGTGCATACTGCTGGGAATCGAAACCTACTGGGCAGATGAATAATAAAAGGGAATATACAAAAATAGTATAGTACAGAATCATTGTATTATACGTAATGTAGGTTCTGCATGGCCAGGTGGTTAAGGTACTTGACTGGTAAACTAAGGGTCGCTGGTTCGAATTCCCGTCGCACCAGACATGCTCGCCATTTCAGCCGTAAGGGCGTTATAATGTAACTATCAATGCCACTATTCGTTGGTAAAAGAGTAGCCCAAGAGTTGGCGGTAGGTGGTAATGGCTAGCTGCCTTCCCTCTAGTCTTACACTGCAGAAATAGGGACAGCTAGCGCAGATAGCTCTTGTGTAGCTTTAGGCGAATTTCAAAAACAAACAAACAAATTATACATAACGTCTCATATGGTGATATTTTGCTCACTATGAAGAAGTGGCTCATTTCTTTAAAAGAAAGAAAAGCAAACTATTTTACTTGTGGTAACAATTTTAACTACTTTCCCACTATAACGTAATATTACAAATTTGTTAAGTTTATAATTGAATATCAAAATGCAAGAAAGACTGAAAGTCAGAAGACAGGCGTATATCCGTTGGTTTTTTACTTTTTGAACTGGATTCAATATTTGATGGTTCGACACCCGTTTGAACCAAAAACTCTCGCTCTGGACACTGATATATGCAGGTGAGTTATAAAAGTAACAGGCAGATCCGACTTTTCGAGAATTTTCTCAACACTAGTCTAATTTTCTCAGAAACATGTTTTCCCACATTAACTTTAACTGAAATAAACTGATAAATATATTTTATAATCTAATTATTTATTACTCATTTTTTTGGTTTCTTAAATGTTAGGCGTAAGAATCAAAAGGTTCTTGATATAAATTCCTACTAATTTTAAAAACATTTTTTTGTAGCTAGACGCTATCTTTACAATTTCTTTATTGTATAGTAATAAAGACTGTATTCCCCCGATAGCACAGCGGTAAGTCTACGGATTTACAACGCTAAAATAAGGGATTCGATTCCCCTCGATGGACTCAGCAGATAGTCCGATGTGGTTTTGGTATAAGAAAATATACACACACGCAGATTACAAGTTTGGCATAAAATAAATTGCTTCAACTAAACGACTGCTAGAAATTTATAGCATAATACCATCGGTTTGTTTTGAATTTCACGCAAAGCTACACGAGTGCTATCTGCGCTAGCCGCCCCTAATTTAGCAGTGTAAAACTAGAGGGTAGGCAGCTAGCCATTACCACCAACCGCTAACACTTGGGGTACTCTTTTACCAACGAATCGTGGGATTGACCACACATTATAACATCCTTACGGCTGAAAGGGCGAGCATGTTTAGTGTGACGGAGATTCGAACCCGCGACCCTCGGATTACAAGTCGAATGCCTTAACTACCTGGCCAACCTAATACGAAGCTATTCCTAGTGCTTTTGTTAGAAATATTTGAAAAAAGCCCCTCCTAGTGGCTCAGCGGTATGTCTTCGGACTTACAACGCTAAAAACCGCGTTTCGATACTCGTGGTGGACAGAGCACAGGTAGCCCATTGGGTAGCTTTGTGCTTAATTCCAAACAACAACAATATTTGAAAAAAAGATCGTTCTTCCTATAAAAGCAAGAAAATTAATAATTGGATGTGGAAAGATTTTAACTGCCTGATGGCGTTTATTTTACGTTAATTTAAAATGCTTAACAACACGAATGACTTAGTCATTCTCAAACAGTTTAGTTATTTATAATGTTCTATAGTAAGCACAATACCAAACAATAGGCTGTATATGATTTTCTCACCACGAGTATCGAGACCTGATTTTTTTATGTTATAATCCTTCAAATGTATCGCTGAACCAACAAGGAACGCTTTAGACAGAAAGGCTGTAATTGTTTCGGACTAAGCCTTTTAAAGCTAATTTATTTTCCTGTTCACATCAGTTAAATGTTGATGATAACGCACTCTGTAAAGTAATAAATATAGAATATTCAGTGTTTCATGTAGTTTACGTTTGTTGTTGTTTTCGCTTCTATTATATAACTATATTTTGTTTCAAATGCATGTTATTAGATACTAGAAATGTATAGCATGCTTTACTTTTCAAGCAAGACCCGCCATGGCCAGGTGGTTAAAGCACTCGCAATATGAGAGACGCAGATTCGAACCCCCGTTACATTACACATGTTCGATCTTTCAGCTGTGGGGGCATTATAA
This sequence comes from Tachypleus tridentatus, assembly GCF_004210375.1. Taxonomy (NCBI): domain Eukaryota; kingdom Metazoa; phylum Arthropoda; class Merostomata; order Xiphosura; family Limulidae; genus Tachypleus; species Tachypleus tridentatus. The sequence continues at coordinate 255,489,150 of NC_134837.1, read as the reverse complement.
TGCGACGGTCAATCCCATTATTCGTTGGTGAAAGAGTAGCCCAAAAGATGGCGGTGGGCGGTGATGGCTAGCTGCCTTCCCTTTACTCTTACATTACTAAATTTGGGACGGCTAGTGCAAATAGGCCCCGTGTAACTTTGCGCTAAATTAACAAAAAAAAAACACGCCCCCACGGCTGAAAGAGCAAGCATATTTAGTGTGACAGAGATTCGAACCTGCAATCATCAGAATACGAATCGAGAACCCTAACCACCTGGCCATACCTTCTTTCCAATTACACATATATTTTAATATACAAATAATAATGCAATTTATATTAATAGCTATCATAAATAACAATGCGCACACACAAGTTCTACAAACTTACAAATAATATTGAGTCTTGTATCTGACCTGGAACTTCCTTCATCTTATTGACGATTCACGATGAGTGAATTAATTTCGAATTGATATCGATACAGTTCACTTAAGTGAGAGATAGTTAGATCTTCGCTGATGACATGTGAATTTTTTTTACATCTGAAGCTGTATACTGTCTACGTAAAAATACTAACGTATGATGTTAATCCACTGATAATAAATGGTTTGTAGTATTAGAAAACTATAAACGTTCCTAGTTGAGTATCTGAAGTTTCCAATTAATAAACGTGATCACAATTAAAGCTTTAGAGGTTTATATCATACCAACTTTAGAAAACCAGTAATATATGTATCCTGTCTTTTGGCACCTCGCATCTATTAATTTTATAAGCATAAGGCAACATTCTTGAAATACCAGCTTGCCCAACAATATTAACTTTCACTAATATTTATATACACACACAGTATATCATGATTCTTACACGCGAAAATGTATATCAACTTTAGTAAGTAGGAGAGAATTTCATAATATGAGTTGCACGTATTAACAAATATATACTTAACTAAAACAAGGATATTAAAATAAATATATAATAGCGAATGCGTCACCTACCTTCGCCAATTTTTAATTAAGATATTATATACACAAATACACATTGTGAAGAATACAATAAATACAATGCATTATAAAATATTGAAATAATTAAACAACTTCAAACATCATTACAGTATATAACACAATTAGTTATTAACCACGTCACTACTGTTTGTCATGGTAGTACTTATTAATCCCGTCACTACTGTTTGTCATGGTAGTACTTATTAACCACGTCACTACTGTTTGTTATGGTAGTACTTATTAACCACGTCACTACTGTTTGTTATGGTAGTACTTATTAACCACTTTACTACTGTTTGTTATGGTAGTACTTATTAACCACGTCACTACTGTTTGTTATGGAAGTACTTATTAACCACGTCACTACTGTTTGTCATGGTGGTGCTTATTAACCACGTTACTACTGTTTGTCATGGTACTACTTATTAACCACGTCACTACTGTTTGTCATGGTAGTACTTATTAACCACGTCACTACTGTTTGTCATGGTACTACTTATTAACCACGTCACTACTGTTTGTCATGGTAGTACTTATTAACCACGTCACTACTGTTGGTTATGGTAGTGCTTATTAATCACGTTACTACTGTTTGTTATGGTTGTACTTATTAATCACGTTACTACTGTTTGTTATGGTAGTGCTTATTAATCACGTTACTACTGTTTGTTATGGTTGTACTTATTAATCACGTTACTACTGTTTGTCATGGTAGTGCTTATTAATCACGTTACTACTGTTTGTTATGGTTGTACTTATTAATCACGTTACTACTGTTTGTCATGGTAGTGCTTATTAACCACGTTACTACTGTTTGTCATGGTAGGAGTTATTAACCACGTCACTACTGTTTGTCATGGTAGTACTTATTAACCACGTCACTACTATTTTTTATGGTAGTACTTATTAACCACGTCACTACTGTTTGTCATGGTAGTACTTATTAACCACGTCACTACTATTTTTTATGGTAGTACTTATTAACCACGTCACTACTGTTTGTCATGGTAGTGCTTATTAATCACGTTACTACTGTTTGTTATGGTTGTACTTATTAATCACGTTACTACTGTTTGTCATGGTAGTGCTTATTAACCACGTTACTACTGTTTGTCATGGTAGGAGTTATTAACCACGTCACTACTGTTTGTCATGGTAGTACTTATTAACCACGTCACTACTGTTTTTTTGGTGGTGTACTTATTAACCACGTTACTACTGTTTGTCATGGTGGTGCTTATTAACCACGTTACTACTGTTTGTCATGGTGGTGCTTATTAACCACGTCACTACTGTTTGTTATGGTGGTGCTTATTAACCACGTTACTACTGTTTGTTATGGTAGTGCTTATTAACCACGTCACTACTGTTTGTTATGGTGGTGCTTATTAACCACCTCACTACTGTTTGTTATGGTGGTGCTTATTAACCACGTTACTACTGTTTGTTATGGTGGTACTTATTAACCACGTCACTACTGTTTGTCATGGTGGTGCTTATTAACCACCTCACTACTGTTTGTTATGGTGGTGCTTATTAACCACGTCACTACTGTTTGTCATGGTGGTGCTTATTAACCACCTCACTACTGTTTGTCATGGTGGTGCTTATTAACCACCTCACTACTGTTTGTTATGGTGGTGCTTATTAACCACGTCACTACTGTTTGTCATGGTGGTGCTTATTAACCACCTCACTACTGTTTGTTATGGTGGTGCTTATTAACCACGTCACTACTGTTTGTTATGGTGGTGCTTATTAACCACGTCACTACTGTTTGTTATGGTGGTGCTTATTAACCACATCACTACTGTTTGTTATGGTGGTGCTTATTAACCACATCACTACTGTTTGTCATGGTGGTGCTTATTAACCACGTTACTACTGTTTGTTATGGTGGTGCTTATTAACCACGTTACTACTGTTTGTTATGGTTGTACTTATTAACCACGTTACTACTGTTTGTCATGGTGGTGCTTATTAACCACCTCACTACTGTTTGTTATGGTGGTGCTTATTAACCACGTCACTACTGTTTGTTATGGTGGTGCTTATTAACCACGTTACTACTGTTTGTTATGGTGGTGCTTATTAACCACGTTACTACTGTTTGTTATGGTGGTGCTTATTAACCACGTCACTACTGTTTGTTATGGTTGTGCTTATTAACCACATCACTACTGTTTGTTATGATGGTACTTATTAACCACGTTACTACTGTTTGTTATGGTGGTACTTATTAACCACATCACTACTGTTTGTTATGGTGGTGCTTATTAACCCCGTCACTACTGTTTTTTATGGTGGTGCTTATTAACCACGTTACTACTGTTTGTCATGGTGGTGCTTATTAACCACATCACTACTGTTTGTTATGGTGGTGCTTATTAACCCCGTCACTACTGTTTTTTATGGTGGTGCTTATTAACCACGTTACTACTGTTTGTCATGGTGGTGCTTATTAACCACGTCACTACTGTTTGTTATGGTGGTGCTTATTAACCACGTTACTACTGTTTGTCATGGTGGTGCTTATTAACCACGTCACTACTGTTTGTCATGGTGGTGCTTATTAACCACGTCACTACTGTTTGTCATGGTGGTGCTTATTAACCACGTCACTACTGTTTGTCATGGTGGTGCTTATTAACCACGTTACTACTGTTTGTCATGGTGGTGCTTATTAACCACCTCACTACTGTTTGTTATGGTGGTGCTTATTAACCACGTCACTACTGTTTGTTATGGTGGTGCTTATTAACCACGTTACTACTGTTTGTCATGGTGGTACTTATTAACCACATCACTACTGTTTGTTATGGTGGTGCTTATTAACCACGTTACTACTGTTTGTTATGGTGGTGCTTATTAACCACGTCACTACTGTTTGTTATGGTGGTGCTTATTAACCACGTTACTACTGTTTGTTATGGTGGTACTTATTAACCACGTCACTACTGTTTGTTATGGTGGTGCTTATTAACCACATCACTACTGTTTGTTATGGTGGTGCTTATTAACCACGTTACTACTGTTTGTCATGGTGGTGTACTTATTAACCACGTCACTACTGTTTGTTATGGTGGTGCTTATTAACCACGTCACTACTGTTTGTTATGGTAGTGCTTATTAACCACATCACTACTGTTTGTCATGGTGGTGCTTATTAACCACGTTACTACTGTTTGTTATGGTGGTGCTTATTAACCACGTTACTACTGTTTGTTATGGTGGTGCTTATTAACCACGTCACTACTGTTTGTTATGGTGGTGCTTATTAACCACGTCACTACTGTTTGTTATGGTGGTGCTTATTAACCACGTCACTACTGTTTGTTATGGTGGTGCTTATTAACCACGTTACTACTGTTTGTTATGGTGGTGCTTATTAACCACGTTCACTACTGTTTGTTATGGTGGTGCTTATTAACCACGTTACTACTGTTTGTTATGGTGGTGCTTATTAACCACGTTACTACTGTTTATGGTGGTGCTTATTAACCACGTTACTACTGTTTGTTATGGTGGTGCTTATTAACCACGTTACTACTGTTTGTCATGGTAGTACTTATTAACCACATCACTACTGTTTGTCATGGTGGTGCTTATTAACCACGTTACTACTGTTTTTATGGTGGTGCTTATTAACCACGTTACTACTGTTTGTCATGGTGGTGCTTATTAACCACGTTACTACTGTTTGTTATGGAAGTGCTTATTAACCACGTCACTACTGTTTGTTATGGTGGTGCTTATTAACCACGTTACTACTGTTTGTCATGGTGGTGCTTATTAACCACGTTACTACTGTTTATGGTGGTACTTATTAACCACGTTACTACTGTTTGTTATGGTGGTGCTTATTAACCACATCACTACTGTTTGTTATGGTGGTACTTATTAACCACATCACTACTGTTTGTCATGGTAGTGCTTATTAACCACGTTACTACTGTTTGTTATGGTGGTGCTTATTAACCACGTTACTACTGTTTGTTATGGTTGTGCTTATTAACCACGTCACTACTGTTTGTTATGGTGGTGCTTATTAACCACGTCACTACTGTTTGTTATGGTGGTGCTTATTAACCACGTTACTACTGTTTGTTATGGTGGTACTTATTAACCACGTTACTACTGTTTGTTATGGTGGTGCTTATTAACCACGTTACTACTGTTTGTTATGGTGGTGCTTATTAACCACGTCACTACTGTTTGTTATGGTAGTGCTTATTAACCACATCACTACTGTTTGTCATGGTGGTACTTATTAACCACGTCACTACTGTTTGTTATGGTGGTGCTTATTAACCACGTTACTACTGTTTGTTATGGTAGTACTTATTAACCACGTCACTACTGTTTGTTATGGTTGTGCTTATTAACCACATCACTACTGTTTGTTATGGTGGTGCTTATTAACCACGTTACTACTGTTTGTTATGGTGGTGGTGCTTATTAACCACATCACTACTGTTTGTTATGGTGGTGCTTATTAACCCCGTCACTACTGTTTTTATGGTGGTGCTTATTAACCACGTTACTACTGTTTGTCATGGTGGTGCTTATTAACCACATCACTACTGTTTGTTATGGTGGTGCTTATTAACCACGTCACTACTGTTGTTTTATGGTGGTACTTATTAACCACGTTACTACTGTTTGTCATGGTGGTGCTTATTAACCACGTCACTACTGTTTGTTATGGTGGTGCTTATTAACCACGTTACTACTGTTTGTCATGGTGGTGCTTATTAACCACGTCACTACTGTTTGTCATGGTGGTACTTATTAACCACGTCACTACTGTTTGTCATGGTGGTGCTTATTAACCACGTCACTACTGTTTGTCATGGTGGTGCTTATTAACCACGTTACTACTGTTTGTCATGGTGGTGCTTATTAACCACGTCACTACTGTTTGTTATGGTGGTACTTATTAACCACATCACTACTGTTTGTTATGGTAGTACTTATTAACCACGTTACTACTGTTTGTCATGGTAGTACTTATTAACCACATCACTACTGTTTGTTATGGTAGTACTTGTTAACCACGTTACTACTGTTTGTTATGGTAGTACTTATTAACCACGTCACTACTGTTTGTTATGGTAGTGCTTATTAACCACGTTACTACTGTTTGTTATGGGTGCTTATTAACCACATCACTACTGTTTGTCATGGTGGTACTTATTAACCACGTTACTACTGTTTGTTATGGTAGTACTTATTAACCACGTTACTACTGTTTGTTATGGTGGTGCTTATTAACCACGTCACTACTGTTTGTTATGGTAGTGCTTATTAACCACGTCACTACTGTTTGTTATGGTAGTACTTATTAACCACGTCACTACTGTTTGTTATGGTAGTACTTATTAACCACGTTACTACTGTTTGTTATGGTAGTACTTATTAACCACGTTACTACTGTTTGTTATGGTAGTACTTATTAACCACGTTACTACTGTTTGTTATGGTAGTACTTATTAACCACGTTACTACTGTTTATGGTAGTACTTATTAACCACGTTACTACTGTTTGTTATGGTAGTACTTATTAATCACGTTACTACTGTTTGTCATGGTAGTACTTATTAACCACATCACTACTGTTTGTCATGGTAGTACTTATTAACCACGTTACTACTGTTTATGGTAGTACTTATTAACCACGTTACTACTGTTTGTCATGGTAGTACTTATTAACCACGTTACTACTGTTTGTTATGGAAGTACTTATTAACCACGTCACTACTGTTTGTTATGGTGGTACTTATTAACCACGTTACTACTGTTTGTCATGGTAGTACTTATTAACCACGTTACTACTGTTTATGGTAGTACTTATTAACCACGTTACTACTGTTTGTTATGGTAGTACTTATTAACCACATCACTACTGTTTGTTATGGTAATACTTATTAACCACATCACTACTGTTTGTCATGGTAGTACTTATTAACCACGTTACTACTGTTTGTTATGGTAGTACTTATTAACCACGTTACTACTGTTTGTTATGGTTGTACTTATTAACCACGTCACTACTGTTTGTTATGGTGGTGCTTATTAACCACGTCACTACTGTTTGTTATGGTAGTACTTATTAACCACGTTACTACTGTTTGTTATGGTAGTACTTATTAACCACGTTACTACTGTTTGTTATGGTAGTACTTATTAACCACGTTACTACTGTTTGTTATGGTAGTACTTATTAACCACGTCACTACTGTTTGTTATGGTAGTACTTATTAACCACATCACTACTGTTTGTCATGGTAGTACTTATTAACCACGTCACTACTGTTTGTTATGGTAGTACTTATTAACCACGTTACTACTGTTTGTTATGGTTGTACTTATTAACCACGTTACTACTGTTTGTTATGGTAGTACTTATTAACCACGTTACTACTGTTTGTTATGGTAGTACTTATTAACCACGTTACTACTGTTTGTTATGGTAGTACTTATTAACCACGTTACTACTGTTTGTTATGGTGGTGCTTATTAACCACGTTACTACTGTTTGTTATGGTGGTGCTTATTAACCACGTTACTAATGTTTGTCATGGTAGTACTTATTAACCACGTTACTACTGTTTGTCATGGTTGTACTTATTAACCACGTCACTACTGTTTGTTATGGTAGTACTTATTAACCACATCACTACTGTTTGTCATGGTAGTACTTATTAACCACGTTACTACTGTTTGTTATGGTAGTACTTATTAACCACATCACTACTGTTTGTCATGGTAGTACTTATTAACCACGTTACTACTGTTTGTTATGGTAGTACTTATTAACCACGTCACTACTGTTTGTCATGGTAGTACTTATTAACCACGTCACTACTGTTTGTTATGGTAGTACTTATTAACCACATCACTACTGTTTGTCATGGTAGTACTTATTAACCACGTTACTACTGTTTGTTATGGTAGTGCTTATTAACCACGTTACTACTGTTTGTTATGGTTGTACTTATTAACCACGTTACTACTGTTTGTTATGGTAGTACTTATTAACCACATCACTACTGTTTGTCATGGTAGTACTTATTAACCACATCACTACTGTTTGTCATGGTAGTACTTATTAACCACGTTACTACTGTTTGTTATGGAAGTACTTATTAACCACGTCACTACTGTTTGTTATGGTAGTACTTATTAACCACGTCACTACTGTTTGTTATGGTAGTACTTATTAACCACGTTACTACTGTTTGTTATGGTAGTACTTATTAACCACGTCACTACTGTTTGTCATGGTAGTACTTATTAACCACCTCACTACTGTTTGTTATGGTAGTACTTATTAACCACGTCACTACTGTTTGTTATGGTAGTACTTATTAACCACATCACTACTGTTTGTTATGGTAGTACTTATTAACCACATCACTACTGTTTGTCATGGTAGTACTTATTAACCACGTTACTACTGTTTGTTATGGTAGTACTTATTAACCACGTTACTACTGTTTGTTATGGTTGTACTTATTAACCACGTTACTACTGTTTGTTATGGTAGTACTTATTAACCACATCACTACTGTTTGTCATGGTAGTACTTATTAACCACATCACTACTGTTTGTCATGGTAGTACTTATTAACCACGTTACTACTGTTTGTTATGGTAGTACTTATTAACCACGTCACTACTGTTTGTTATGGTAGTACTTATTAACCACGTCACTACTGTTTGTTATGGTAGTACTTATTAACCACGTTACTACTGTTTGTTATGGTAGTACTTATTAACCACGTCACTACTGTTTGTCATGGTAGTACTTATTAACCACGTCACTACTGTTTGTTATGGTAGTACTTATTAACCACGTCACTACTGTTTGTTATGGTGGTGCTTATTAACCACGTCACTACTGTTTGTTATGGTAGTGCTTATTAACCACATCACTACTGTTTGTCATGGTAGGTACTTATTAACCACGTTACTACTGTTTGTTATGGTGGTGCTTATTAACCACGTTACTACTGTTTGTTATGGTTGTGCTTATTAACCACGTTACTACTGTTTGTCATGGTGGTACTTATTAACCACGTCACTACTGTTTGTTATGGTAGTGCTTATTAACCACGTCACTACTGTTTGTTATGGTAGTGCTTATTAACCACGTTACTACTGTTTGTTATGGTAGTACTTATTAACCACGTTACTACTGTTTGTTATGGTAGTACTTATTAACCACGTCACTACTGTTTGTTATGGTTGTACTTATTAACCACATCACTACTGTTTGTTATGATAGTACTTATTAACCACGTTACTACTGTTTGTTATGGTAGTGCTTATTAACCACGTCACTACTGTTTGTTATGGTGGTACTTATTAACCACGTTACTACTGTTTGTCATGGTGGTGCTTATTAACCACGTTACTACTGTTTGTCATGGTGGTGCTTATTAACCACGTCACTACTGTTTGTTATGGTAGTACTTATTAACCACGTCACTACTGTTTGTTATGGTAGTACTTATTAACCACGTTACTACTGTTTGTCATGGTAGTACTTATTAACCACATCACTACTGTTTGTTATGGTAGTACTTATTAACCACGTCACTACTGTTTGTTATGGTAGTACTTATTAACCACGTTACTACTGTTTGTTATGGTAGTACTTATTAACCACGTCACTACTGTTTGTTATGGTGGTACTTGTTAACCACGTCACTACTGTTTGTCATGGTAGTACTTATTAACCACGTCACTACTGTTTGTTATGGTGGTGCTTATTAACCACGTCACTACTGTTTGTTATGGTGGTACTTATTAACCACATCACTACTGTTTGTTATGGTGGTGCTTATTAACCACGTCACTACTGTTTTTCATGGTGGTACTTATTAACCACGTTACTACTGTTTGTCATGGTAGTACTTATTAACCACGTCACTACTGTTTGTTATGATAGTACTTGTTAACCACGTCACTACTGTTTGTTATGGTAGTACTTATTAACCACGTTACTACTGTTTGGTATGATAGTACTTATTAACCACGTCACTACTGTTTGTCATGGTAGTACTTATTAACAACGTCACTACTGTTTGTTATGGTAGTACTTGTTAACCACGTTACTACTGTTTGTTATGGTAGTACTTGTTAACCACGTTACTACTGTTTGTTATGGTAGTACTTATTAACCACGTCACTACTGTTTGTTATGGTAGTACTTATTAACCACGTCACTACTGTTTGTTATGGTAGTACTTATTAACCACGTTACTACTGTTTGTTATGGTAGTACTTATTAACCACATCACTACTGTTTGTTATGGAAGTACTTATTAACCACCCTACAATATACCCAGTTTCCATTGATGTCCAACACAATATTACGTTCACTATTTTCCGAAATTTTGATTTTAACAATTTGAGTTTATTAAAGTATTTGTTTAAACCTTATTGTAAAAACATCACTAGTATGTTGTGTCTTTAAGGTGAAACGGAAACTTATTTTATCGTAATTCCCCTTTATTTCGAAAATCGTAGAATAAACGTTAATAGTAAACATCGTTTATTTTTGTTGTCTGTAATGCAATCGAATCGTTTCTTCTTTACGGACATTAGGGTATTTTGATATTTATATACCCAGCAGGGTCAGGTGCAAAAACACCTCTTCCTCCGATTGTTTCTTTGTTTAGAAATTTGCTTAAAGCTACACGAGAGCTATCTGCGCTAGCTGGCCGTAATTTAGCAGTGTAAGACTGTTTGTTTGTTTTGAATTTCGCGCAAAGCTTCATGAGGGCTATCTGCGCTAGCCATTAATAACTTAGCTGTGTGAAACTAGAGGAAAGCCAGTTAGTCATCACCACTCACCGCCAACTCTTGGGCTACTCTTTTACCAACAAATTGTGGGATTGATCGTCACATTATAACACCCCCCACGGCTGAAAGGGTGAGCATGTTTGGTGTGAAGGGTATTTGAACCCGCGACCCTCGGATACAAGTCGAGTTGTTAGCCACCTGGCCATGGCGGGCAATCCAGCCGATACTTAAATATGCGTAATTTACAGCAAACAGCAAAACAAAAACACGAAACACAGATGTATGATATATTCCATTTTAACATAAGGAACTATTTGAATTACTTTTCGATACAGTAAATTATTTTTTTTCTGCTGTTCTTCTGATATTCTCTGTGTTTAAAAATGGTGAGGTATCAGACTGAAACATTTATAATAACAATTACGTAGTGCGAAGTGTAATTCTCTTATGCATTGTTTCAAAGCTGAATCAGTCAGCAATTATTACACTTGATTTAAAATATCCAATGCTTTTTATGTTTATTGCATATCTTTCCACTGTTTAAGTGAAAGAGAGATGTGGGATATATCCCGTGTAAGACCGTGGGAACTAGGACTCGTTGTAGTTAAAAGATCCACATTCCTCCTCTGTCAGTCACAACGTCACCTCGTGGGTCGTGTCACGTGGTGTTAATGGATTTGTGGTAAAACTTGATGTCCTTGTTACTTGGAATGACATCTCCTTACAGCTCTACCTCTGTTACTCAAGTGTTTGTGAAGCTACGGTTGTATGAACGAGATCTTTGTCACCTTGGTGTCAAGATATGCAGTTAGTAATCGAACTCCTGTTATAATGAAGCATCAAGTGTTCACAGATCGTGGTCTACGTAAGGCAATTTACTTGTTTAGCTATACAAATGAGGGGTTCGAGTTAGTTTAATTTTTTTTGTGTGCCATACGTTTCTTTGTTTGTCGTAAACATATTAAAGTGTCATACGTCTGGATTTAATTACCTTGAAAAAGTATTTCAAAAAATGGAAAGGGTTTTGTCCAGAACGTATCCAAGATGGTATACAAGGGTAAAAGAATAAGGTAAACTGCACATGGAGGGGGGGGGGTCGTAGTCAAAGTGGTGTCGTCTGTTTTGGGGGCTATTTAGTGTCCAAAGGGAATTCTCTTACAAGGAAAGGAGTAAAAAAAATAAATAAATTATTCAACACACCTGAATTCTTACTGGATATATGATGATAGTTGCCACACGTTTTCCTTTGTCCAGGGGTGAGTTTCTCTCTATACATTTTCAACCAAAGTTTTGGACATTTAAAATACGATCTACACTTATTATTAGAAGCTTTACGATAAGTTTAACCTACCGCCGTCCCTAATTTGGAAATACTAACCAGACAGAAGGTACCCTCGTAGTCAGCAGTACTCTATCATCCGCCACCTACACGAAGGGGTTGACTGTCACTCTTATAGCAAACCCCCAGCTGAAAGTGCGGGGATACTTTTTAGTATTACATGGATTACAACTAGGCTTACCAGCTTCTAAAACCAAGAGTTCTACCACAGAGCTAACCCCACAGTCTGAGAACATATGACACGCTTTGATATTTTTAACGCATGTATTGTGCTGCCGTCTCGTGAATACAAATAGCATTACTTGATCCATACAGCTTCATTTTTTTCAACCCGTGGCTGTGGGCAACTACATACTTTTAACAGAAAACTGGAATCCTTAGTCTTTGTACTTAATCATATTATATGTGTGTGTGCTGCACATGAAAATGAAAATCACACTGAAATGTGTAATATCATTAATACTAAAACTATCAATTCTTTACAGCAGAATTATCAGCTAAACTTTCATTGTCAACAAAGCCCCAGATAAGTATGTATTTAATCAGACGAAGAACCATACTTAAAAGTGTGTGTGTGTTTATCTGTTGTTGGGTTTTTATCTTTCCTCCAAAAAATGTATTTATTAGGAAAAGGGAGAACTTTTAGCATCGTTTTTATTATTATTATGTGCACGTGCCATTATTACATATCACTAACTTAAGCCCTCTAGTGGCACATCGGTAATTCTGCGGACTTATAATGCTAGACAGCTGGTTTAAATACTCACAATGGGCAAAGCATAAATAGCCCATTGTGTATTTTATGCATAACTACAAATAGTCTTAGAGTTACCTTTTGGCCTAAATAATATTTTATTAACTTATTTCCAGCTCGCCTGTCAGCAGACTCTAGTTCATTCACCTGGAGGAACTATTCTCATTGGTCCTCGGCACAAACTTCGATGGGTAAACAATAGAATAACAAAACATATGACACTTAAAACGTCACAAATGAAGAGGAAACTGAATGAATAAGTTGATAAAAATCCTGTAACCCGAGTACTCTCGAACGGTGAACCTTTCTTCTTTAGGGTCAAACTCGGACTTCTTGAACCTGTGTTTTCTGACATTATGAATATGAATAGTTTATTACATTTTAGTACGACGCATAAATTGACAATTACAATCGAAATGAATCTCAATATTGTTGTCCTTGAGAAGGCCTAAAAGTTTATTTCTTTGTTTTTGAATTTCGAGCAGAGTTACACGAGGGCTATCTGCGCTAGCCGTCCCTAATTTCGCAGTGTAAGATTAGAGGGAACGCAGCTAGTGATCACCACCCACCGCCAACTCTTGGACTATTCTTTTACCAACTAATAGTGGAATTGACTGTAACATTATAACGTCCTCACCGCTGAAAGAGCGAGCATTTTTGATGCGACGATAATTCGAACCTGCAACCCTCAGATTACGAATCGAACGCCTTAACCCACCTGGCCATACGGGGCAAGATCTAAAAGGCACAACCATGCAAGTTTTTTGTTCTTGTAAACGTTAAATAAGAAATACTTACAAGAAACTTTGATGGATACAACAGAAAGGGAAATGACGCTACGCAAGGGACAGTTAAATATGTTACCGATATATAAACAACAATTCTCTTAATAGGCCTGGCATGGCCAGGTGGGTTAAGGCGTTTGACTCGTAATCTGAGGGTTGTGGGTTCGAATTCTCGTTACATCAAACATGCTCGCTCTTTCAACTGTGACGGCGTTATAAAGTTATGGTCAATCCCACAATTCGTTAGTAAAAGAGTAGCCCAAGAGTTAGCGGTGGGTGGTGATGACTAGCTGCCCTCTCTCTAGTCTTACACGGCCCGGCATGGCCAGGTGGTTAAGACACTTAACTCGTAATCCGAGAGTCACGGGTTCGAATTCTCGTCGCACCAAACATGCTCGCCATTTCAGGCTTACACTGCTAAATTAGGGACGGCTAGCCCTCCTGTAGCTTTGCGCGAAATTCAAAAACAAACAAAGTTTTATCTGTTAAACCAGGTACGGCTTCCTATTTATGGTTTTGGATCGAATTGCCTAAATTTTAAAATACGGTGTTACAGAACGCCATCCGCATTTTCAGCTAATGGCGCTTTAAGTGGTAATATATTCCGTTATTCGGTTCAAGGTCGCTCCGGGTGTTTGTGACCAATGTTCCCCACCTCCCTGGTCAAAGTTCAAACTGGGAACAAAATAACGGAACTTAAAGATGCCACTCGGCATTCACATCAGTCGAAAGAGAGAAAGAATTTTGATAAATGTAATATTTTCGTTGATTTAGAAATCCCCTTTGGGTTAGCTAGCGGTAAGTTTACAGACTCACAATCCTAAAATCGAAGGTTCAGTTTCCCGTCAAGGACAGTATACAGAGAGCCAATAACGTAGCTTTGAACCTAAAACAAGTTTGTTTGTTTGTTTGTTTTTAAATTTCGCGTAAAGTTACAAGAGGGCTATCTGCGCTAGCCGTCCTTAATTTTGGAGAGTAAGACTAGAGGGAAGGCAGCTAGTCATCACCACCCACCGCCAACTCTTGGGCTACTCTTTTACCAACGAAAAATGGGATTGAGCGTAACATTATAACGCCCCCACGGCTGGGAGGGTGAGCATGTTTAGCGCGACGCGGGCGCGAACCCGCGACCCTCGGATTACGAGTCGCGCGCCTTACGCGCTTGGCCATGCCGGGCCCAAGCCTAAAACAAAACACACGAACAAAAACAGCTTTGTAGAAGATTGTTTCTTCAAATCAAAAGCACACTCCGAGCGCAGATGGTTCGTGGTATTAGTAGCAACAACACTTCACCGCGGTTTTTTAAAAAAAATCAGTAAGAAGCAATTAGGATAACGTATGTAAACTTGAACCTCTTATTCTTAGAATCAAAGTAATCTCGAATTTTTATACATTACTCAGAACTGTGTGACATATATTTATCTACGCATGATCTCCGTAATTGCGTTTGAGGTTTAAATAAATTATCTTTTTGCTCTATTCAAACTCATGCAAAATCATCATTTGTTACGCACCAGTTTGTTAACTATTTAATTACCTGACAGATCTAACATTCATTCAACATATTATCGATTATTGCGGCAGGAATGTTCAAACAAAGTTTGGAATATATTTTGGCAGAGGAAATACCGAAGATTCTGCAACTTTTTACGATTGCGAATTCTGAATGCTGCTTTTAGACATCACGTTTCACGCACAACCTTTGTTTGAAATACACATAAAAATTTACAGAGTTGATCGTTGTGTTTTTTTTTTTCTGTAGTTTTGTGAAATACGTAAATATTATGTGGTGGACTGACGAATTTTGTGACTCAGATAATGATGTTAGCAGAAAAATGGAGGCGTAGTATTTCTGGTATGTCATCCTTAAATTCAATGTCAAAAGGTAGATAGATGTTAACTCCTGAAAGAACGTCGGCTTATTACACAAATAAATTTGAAAAAGGAAAGGCACAAAAAAAACAACTGTTAACAATCAGTGGATCTGTTCTTTACAGTATTTAACGTGATTTACAGATCCTACAGATCCAGTCTGCAGATCTTTAGAATCGCACTCCACTCCGGGAGCCCCCGCTTGGCAAGCGGTAAGTCTATGGATTTACCACGCTAAAATCAGGGGCTCGATTCCCTTCGGTGGGCTCAACAGATAGCCCGGTGTGGCTTTGCTATAAGGAAACACAAACCACTCCGGAAGAAGAATTTGGATGAGGGTGTCCTAAGAAGTTGGTTGTTTAGGACTCTTTTCACGGGGACGACTAAAGATAGACCAGAAGTTCTCGTTAGATTTTATATCCAGCAATAGTATTAATCTCAAGATTATGGAAATGCCCTGACCTTTAAGCAATAGTTTTGTGATTCGAGTTGAAAGAACAGGAACCTCATGGATATGCAGACATTGCCTTGTCTGGTAAGCTGATTCGTTGGTGTAGAATGCCTTGATAAAAGGCCTTGCAGCAGTGACGGTCCCTCCCCACACCATAATCTATGGTCACACAGCTACCCAACACTACAGAAGAAACTATACTGTTGTTGTTTTTCCATGCTTTGTAGATGGTTCAATGAAATTTTGCGAGTGAATAGTTGTCAAATGAGTTGAGCAGCATCCAGCACGAGAAGAGTGGCGAGTGAATAACTTGAGTCTCCAGAAAACAAAATCCCAAAGAGCAATAGGATATCATGACATCTACGAATCCTAGTGCTGCTAATGTGCGTGTTTTCTGGAGTGATGAATAACTTCCTTATAGCTTCTCTGCCATTGTATCTTATATTATGAAGATATTTTTTGACAGTACGGAACACCGTTTTATCAGTCTTACAACAGTATCCATGGCCAGGTGGGTTTAGGCATTCGACTTGTAATCTGGGGGTCGCGGATTCGAATCCTCGTGGCGCCAAACATACTCGCTCTTTCAGCCGTGAGGACGTTATAATGTGACGGTCAATCCCACTATTCGTTGGTAAATGAGTAGCCCAAGAGTTAGCGGTGGGTGATGATGACTAGCTACCTTCCCTCTAGTCTTACACTGCTAAATTAGGGACGGCTAGTGCAGATAGCCCTCGAGAAGCTTTGTGCGAAATTCAAAAACAAAACAAATTTTGTAACCGTATTCATTAAGGCCAACAGTGTTATTTCAAATTACGTGGTGATTTATTGCTTCCTTTGTACGCACCCCTACCAGCCAGCATTGCAAACTTTGGCATAACATATATATGTATACGTAGGGGGGGGGTTAGCTTATGACATCACAGATATGGTCAATCTCATTTGTGGATGTGATCACTAACTGTTGGTAAGTTTAATGTGCATACACGCCATAGAAAACCGTGGTACGTTTTGTTTGTTGAATTTTGCGACAACTATGGAATAGCTATTTATGCTAATTGTCCCTAATCAAGATGTAATAGATTAGGAGGAAAGTGACCAGTCAGCACTGCCCACCGCCAAACTTTGGGCTAATCTTTGCTGACATTAAGATGAAATTGCCCGTAATATTATGACGCTTCCACGATTGAAAGGTCGAACAAATTCGGTAAAGGGATTTGATATCGTAATCGCCGAATGTGCCGTGAGAACGTTATATTGTTACTGTCGATCCCATATTCGTTGGTAATAGAGTAGCCCAAGAGTTGGCGGTGGATTGTGTTAACTAGCTGCCTTTTCTCTCAAGTAGCTTTGCGCGAAATTCGAAATATAGTTTGTTTGTCAGGTTCCGAGGTTACTGTTTGTTATGGTCTCCCAAAGAGAAATGCTCATTCAGGTGACCTTTAACGTGGATAAAGGTTTTGCCGTATTTTTCTTTACCTTTCAGATACACGACATGTATTTATCGTAAACCTTTTTTTTTTAAATCTCGTATGAGCAATAACACCACCCTCATACACCCTAGAACAACCGGTCCGTTAAGTTTACATAACCTAATCTTAAGAACTGTTTTACTTTGAGTGCTGTTGGCAAGTCTTCTAATTGTTTGGTTGCAATAGGCTATTCAGAAAATTCTGTATTATTTTTACGTAGAAAAAAATGCACGATATGACTTTTGTGATATTAGTTATTTAGCTTTTTTGACTGAATAGCTTTTAACGAAATCCATAAATTCTGTGGTATTTGAAGGACACAAGCTAAACATATTTTCGTTTATAAACTTGTATTCTTGTAAATTTGTAAACGTGTTTTATTTATAAAATTTCTTTAAGTGTTTGACTTCCTTAGTTTGCAACTAGATTTACTGATGAAAGCGAACACAATTCTATTTGAAAAGCTTTTAAGAGTCATTTTATTATGCCCTTTACATGTGTACTTTTTTTGTACCATGACTGAGCTCGTTCGTTTACTGTGGCGGCCCCGTATGACCAGATGGTTATGGAGCTCGACTAGCAATCTGAGACGTGGGGAGTTATAATGTGACAGTCAATCCCACTATTCGTTGGTAAAAAAGTAGCCCAAGTGTTGGCGGAAGGTGGTTGTGACTAGCTACCTTCCATCTAGTCTTAAACTGCCAAAATAGGAACAGTTAGCGCAGATAGCCCTCGTGTAGGTTTGTTTGAAATTCAAAACAATCAAACAAACTTAGGAAACGTATTAGTCTGTAGTTGTCAGGATTGGAACCGTTGGTGTTTGATATAGGAATGACTTTAACTATTAATTTCTCCCAAGAATTTGGGTAATAATATGAAAGAAGTGATAAGCTTATGATGTCAGGAAGATGTATTAATAGATTGACTGATGCGTTAATAAGTATTATATTACGGATGCCACAACGGTCGGAACTGAATTTTTTTAGTGTTAATATGTTTAAACTGAGTTCGCCAGCAGATATTTTTCTGTTGAAAACGTCATGGCTGTGTATCAATGGGGTTCGAAATATCGGGATAAAATAGATCAGATCGAGTGGTTATATAATTGTCAACTGTTTTGTTTTTTGTTTTTTTGGGAAATGTTAATTATTAATTAGTTTGGTTGTATTTTAAATAAATTTACCATTTCAAGATAGAGTTAATGAAGCATAATTAATATTTATTCAGGTAAATATTTTTTTTCTGTAAATACCAAAGTAATTACTCCGTTTTTATTGTGCTTGTCTCACTTATTATGATTGTTCCTAATAGTTACTACACAATGAAGTAATTAGTGTCAGCAGGAACAATAAAGTGAATGTTTTCATTTAATCAAGGACTAACTGTTTGTGTTTTGGTTTGTTTTGCATTTCGCGGAAAGTTACACCAGGGCTATCTGCGCTAGCCGTCCTTAATTAAGCAGTGTAAGACTAGAGGGAAGGCAGCTAGTCATCACCACCCACCGCCAACTCTTGGGCTACTGTTTTACCAACGAATAGTGGGATTGACCGTAACGTTATAACGCCCCCACGGCTGAAAGGGTGAGTATGTTTGGCGCCACCGGGATTCGGACCCGCGATCCTCGGATTACGAGTCGAGTGCCTTAACCACCTGGCCATGCCGGGATATCTTTGTGTTAAATCCACAAATCTTTCCTTAAGGAAGGGTAAAGGAAACTGTCCGGGTAAATGTTTGGCAGGAACAGTGTTGGGAGATTATGAATTCTTTGTAAAAGAAACTTCAAATTGTTTATATATTCATAAATTTCTTCAGACTATTTAGTCTAGTTCTTCCTAAAGTGCTTGCATGTTCATTTCATGCTTATTTTCTATCAAAAATAATATTGACATGATTTACATTTTCCTAAATTTCCATATTCTTTTCATACATATTTGCAATTTAACGTTTACGACTTTCCATATTTGTATTTTCCGACTGTTACTCATACTAAGAAAAATGATAATCAGTGATGTCGAGAAAACCCACTTGTAGAGAAATATATATATGTAAAAACGGCTAGTTTGAGTTGAGAAAATATTTTACGTGGAGGAGCGAACAACGTTTCGACCTTCTTCGGACATCGTCAGGTCAAAATGATAAACTGTGTGTGTGTTGTTTCTTTTCATGATTTAACAACAACCTGCATGGTTGTAAATCTATTAAGCCTAACTGTAAATTTTCTAATATTATTGGAACTGAGAAAATGGTACCCAATAGGTTATATCATCCGCATATTAATAGAACTGTTATTGGTTGTCAAAGCAGATATATCGTTGTTAAACATACTGAAACGTGTGTTTTGTGTTTTTTCTTATGTCAAGGCTACATTGGGCTATCTGCTAAGCCCACCGAGAGGAATCGAACCCCTGATTTTAGCGTTGGAAATCTGTAGACTTACTGCTATATTAGCGTGGGGGGGTACTGAAACGTAAAGGACTTAAACGGTCCCTTGTGACATGTCATGATCGTTTATATGTGTATCCGAGATTATATTGTTTATCCTATTTTTAACTAAACAATATAGCCATATTATTATAAAATAGGGAAACTTAAAATCATAAATTAATTTGTGAATGAAAAACAGTTTGTCAGATTTTATGAAGACCTTTCTCAGTATCTGATAAAATAGCTCCAGTATAACTAATAAAACCGTTTACCATAAATATTGTTAGTTTGACAAGATTATCTGTTGTTTGGTGATTTTTTATTCCTGAACATTTCGATGAATTTTAATAGCCTATTGTTAATTGTTTTTTCTTAAACTTTAAACAAACAGCTAGTGAAACTAATAGCTCATAATTGTTAAGGTATTCATACTTCTATTGGGTTTAAGTATCATTACTACAATACTTAAATTCCATTAAATTGGAATATATCAGGATTTTAACGACAAAGTAAATATGTTTGTTAATTTTTTATTCTTAACGTTTTAAAACATTATTTATTTGTGTTACATCAAAACCTGGAGATGCATTTTTATCAACGATTTTAACAATTTCAAGTATTTCATTAATCTCTATGCTATAGACCTCAAACTTTAAAGGATTTCTATTTACATTTTTAACAAAAGGTTAATTAATATTAACAGATCAATTAGATTTTAATTTAATATCTTTATCAGTTCTTTCATTTTTTTTAAATTTCCTATATCTGCATCACGTCTTGTGGTTATATTATTCCTTACCAGCCCAGACGGATCACTTTTATATTCTTAATCTAATTTGTTTATTTTTTTTACAAAAGTTGTTAGCATCTTATTCACTATAAAGATCCTTACAAAACATTCCAATTTCTTCAATTCTTCGTTTACTGGTTAATTCCTAAACTATTATTTATTATTTATAAATAAAAGCTTTTTAAAATACACATTATTATTACTTATAGTTCTCTGAATTTATTTTTCTTTAATCGCAGCTCCAACTTACTTTTTTTAAGGTACAATCTATCTGGCAAAGCTCCAACTTTTGTTTTAAGGTACAATTTCTTGGGCAAAGCTCCAACTTGTTTTTTACGATACATTTTCACTGGTAAAGCTTCAACTTTTGTTTTAAGGTACAATTTCTCTGGCAAAGCTCCAACTTGTTTTTTAAGGTACAATTTCTTTGGCAAAGCTCCAACTTCTTTTTTTGAGGTACAATTTCTTTGGCAAAGCTCCAACTTCTTTTTTTGAGGTACAATTTATCTGGCAAAGCTCCAATTTCTTTTTTTAAGGTATAATTTCTCTGGCAAAGCTCCAACTTGTTTTTTTAAGGTACAATTTCTTTGGCAAAGCTCCAACTTCTTTTTTTGAGGTACAATTTATCTGGCAAAGCTCCAATTTCTTTTTTTAAGGTACAATTTCTCTGGCAAAGCTCCAACTTGTTTTTTTAAGGTACAATGTCTCTGGCAAAGCTCCAACTTCTTTTTTTGAGGTACAATTTATCTGGCAAAGCTCCAACTTTTGTTTTAAGGTACAATTTCTTGGGCAAAGCTCCAACTTTTGTTTTAAGGTACAATTTCTTTGGCAAAGCTCCAACTTGTTTTTTACGGTACATTTTCACTGGTAAAGCTCAACTTCTTTTTTTCAAGGTACAATTTCTCTTCTAACTTGTTTTTTACAATTTCTTAGGCAAAGCTCAACTTGTTTTTTTTTACGGTACAATCTATCTGGCAAAGCTCCAATTTTTGTTTTAAGGTACAATTTCTTGGGCAAAGCTCCAACTTTTGTTTTAAGGTACAATTTCTTTGGCAAAGCTCCAACTTGTTTTTTACGGTACATTTTCACTGGTAAAGCTCAAACTTCTTTTTTAAGATACAATTTCTTTGGTAAAGTCTCAACTTTTGTTTTAAGATTACAATTTCTTTGGTAAAGCTCAACTTGTTTTTTACGGTACATTTTCACTGGTAAAGCTCCAACTTCTTTTTTCAAGGTACAATTTCTTTGGCAAAGCTCCAACTTGTTTTTTACGGTACAATCTATCTGGCAAAGCTCCAATTTTTGTTTTAAGGTACAGCTTCAACTTCTTTGTAAAGCTACAACTTGTTTTTTAAGATACAATTTATCTGGCAAAACTCCAACTTGTTTTTCTTAATGTACATTTTCTCTGGCAAAGCTTCAACGTCTTTTTTTAAGGTACAATTTCTTTGGCAAAGCTCCAACTTGTTTTTAACGGTACAATCTATCTGGCAAAGCTCCAACTTTTGTTTTAAGGTACAATTTCTTGGGTAAAGTCAACTTGTTTTTTTACGGTACATTTTCACTGGTAAAGCTCAACTTCTTTTTTTAAGGTACATTTCTTTGGCAAAGCTCCAACTTGTTTTTTAAGGTACAATTTATCTGGCAAAGCTCCAACTTCGTTTTTTAGGCACAATTTCTCTGGCAAAGCTCCAACTTCTCTTTTTAAGGTACAATTTCTTTGGCAAAGCTCCAACTTGTTTTTTAAGGTACAATCTATCTGGCAAAGCTCCAACTTGTTTTTTTTTTTATGTACATTTTCTCTGGCAAAGCTCCAACTTCCTTTTTTAAGGTACAATCTAGCTGGCAAAGCTCCAACTTTTGTTTTAAGGTACAATTTCTCTGGCAAAGCTCCAACTTCTTTTTTAGGCACAATTTCTCTGGCAAAGCTCCAACTTCTTTTTTTAAGGTACAATTTCTCTGACAAAGCTGCAACTTGTTTTTTTTTAAGGTATGCATGTGGGTTAGCTGTTATGTATGACTAGTTCAAAACCGTTATTAATGACATTAACATATAGCATATTCTTCTAACTGGTCTTTATTTTCAGCAATTTCAAAAGTATAATCTTTTAATTCTTTTCAGGAAATATTGCTACATTTGTTTCTATAAGCATTTCTATATTTATATTTGATTCCACTTCCTTCATTATTTCTATCACTTCTTTTATTTACTTATTTAAACATATTGCTACAAGGAAATGATCACTATTTACCTTTACTCCCACTTCAACGTTTCCTAGATGTAGACACTGGGTACAATTTCTTTGGCAAAGCTTCAACTTGTTTTTTAAAATACAATTTATCTGGCAACTATATTGTTTGTTTGTTTTTGAATTTCGCGCAAAGCTACTCGAGTGCTACCTGCACGAGCCGTCCCTAATTCAGCAGTGTAAGATTAGAGGGAAGGCAGCTAGTCATCACCACCCACCGCCAACTCTTGGGCTACTCTTTTACCAACGAATAGTGGGATTGACCGTCACGTTATAACGCCCCCACGGCTTAAATGGCAAGTATGCGTTATGTAACGGGGATTTAAACTCGCTACCTTCAGATTACGAGTCGGGTGCCATAACCGTCTGGCCCTACTGGGCCATTAAAATGATCAAGAACTTTTTCAACAATAATTGGAAATAGTGTTACATACACGTTTCTATTTTCTTTAGTGTCAGTTTTTTTAACTCATTTTAATTTTGGCCTTTTTTTAAAAACTTGCCAAATTTCTTCTTCTGTATTATTATTTGATTCAATTTCAGATATTGTTTTCGTAATACTTTCTCCAACCTCATCAGCTATGATTTTGCCACTGTCATTAGACTTAACGTGTAACTCAAGAATGAGCTTTAACAAAGTCAAAGTATATTTGAGATTTACAAAATAAAGCACCTACCTCGTTTTCTTCTTTTCTTACCTGTTCTAATCACAGAAATATTAGACTACAACAACAAATACATCAAGTTCTTGTGGTATTCAAAACCAGCCCCCCCCCCAGTGGCTCAGCGGTATGTCTGCGGACTTACACCTCTAGAAACCGGGTTTCGATATGGGCATAGCACAGATAGCCCATTGTTTAGCTTTCTGCTTAATTCAAAAACAACAACATTCAAAACCAAAATTACTGTCACTAGAGCGCTTCAAAACACGTCTGAAAAGTAGGATTCAAACAATCAGAATCAAAGGAAATCCTCCCTGAGTCTTTATGGTATTACAAACCAATCAGGTTGAAGAAAACTTTAGTGTTCAACTCATGATCAAGCTCCAAGACTGCGAAGGAAAACATCACAATTCCGAGAAGAACTAATAAGAGTTCACCATAGAAAAAAATAAATTCTCGTCTCACGTAATAAAAATGAGACACTTCTAGTTAAATGCAGTACGAAAACCGTCCCTTAAAGAAATACCTTTCATCTTGTCTATCAGTTTGGAATTATGGACATAAGTGCATAAGTAACCCTTCTGCAGCATTGCGGAATATTTGTGTAAGAAATAACTATACGCATGCAGATGAAAGCACATTGTAAGACTGAAATGTACTATATTGTACGTAAATTATGGTAAACGTTCGTACAAAGAAACTTATTGCACTTAGGTAAACTTTAAATATTTTTGTCTAAGGAATTCTAAATTTTTTGAATTCTACAAAAATTGTTGAAATAAAAGTTAATGTAGCTGATATTGTTTGTATCACATTACGTTGTCATTAAACCATATGCACTCTGCACAACGCTCGCTTTCTTGAAGTATTTACCCTGTCTGATGCTTTAACAGCATACTTCTAATGTCTATTACTACACTATATTAAATCCAGCCTTGCAAGATTATATAGTCTAAACGTTGAAAGCCACTGAAATTTGTTTGAATTTCGCGCAAAGCTACACGAGGGCTATCTGCGCTAGCCGTCCCTAATTTAACAGTGTAAGGCTAGAGGGAAGACAACTAGTCATCACTACTCACCGCCAACTCTTGGGCTACCCTTTTACCAACGAATAGTGGGATTGACTGTCACATAATAACGCCCCATGGCTGAAGGGACGAGCATGTTTGGTGTGACAGGGATTCGAACCCGCGACCATTGGATTACGAGTCGAGTGCTTTAACCACCTGGCCATGCCGAGCCTTCTATTATCTTACCAAATCTCGTAATGGCATCTTAAATTTCAATATTTATTAAAAGAATATTTGAGTTTCGTAAACATTTCATTGTCTCACTAAGAAAACCGAACAACGAAAGTGAGTTGTCTGTTTGAAAACAGAGTCGAGTTTACTGAATTGTTGACTCATTAATACACAAACGATTTAAATCAATTTATTCTCGCCAATCTTCTGACTCCAGTTTTTCGAATTTGTATAAGAAATTCCAAAGAAAATTTCTGATAGCTTTAATAACAGTAGTTTATTATGTTTAGGATTACTTAGGAAACATATTACTGAAGCTGTAATTATTTCCTTCACGAACCGAGCTGCTTCTTATCAAATTGTGAGTTTCGTAACATGAACATTGAAAGAGCTCGTCGTTCATTGCAGTAGCTTTTATCTCTCCAATTCAGATTTGCAGGAAGGATTAACCACTAAGTAGGCTTAAGTCTCCATAATAACCAATAAGTAGGCTTAAGTCTCCATAATAACCACTAAGTAGGCTTAAGTCTCCATAATAACCACTAAGTAGGCTTAAGTCTCCATAATAACCACTAAGTAGGCTTAAGTCTCCATAATAAGAAAATAATTTCACTAAAATTATTCTGTATTTTGAACCGAAAGCTTACCTTGAAGACTTGGCAAGAAGACTAATTGCCTGGTCTATACGAATCAAGAGAGTAAGGGTTAGTAAGTGAACAGCCATGAACGAGAAGCTAACACAGATTCTAATTCTTTCGAAGTAATACTGGTAAAACGTACTTGCCCGAAATGCCTTAAAACAACAATTTGTATAACTTTTTTTTCTAAGACTTCTTAAAGGAAACTTAAAAACGTAGCGAAATAGGTTTGGTTGTTGTAAAACAGAAATATAAAATGGGCTATATGTTCCTAACCCACCACAAGTGTCAAAACCTACATTTTAGGCGGAAACCTTAATATTTATCACTGAGCCACTTGGGAGGGTGGTTGTCCCCTTTCAAACAGATAAATCTTTAAATGTATCAGTAACCTGAAACAAAACAACAATATCAAAATATTAAGAGCTGATGAGGTCAAAGCCATTTTGATAATGAATATACAAAAATATGTTGACAAAACGAGTGGTGTCCTATCAGCCACAAATACATTGTGAAGTTAGCCAATTAAAAACATTTCATGAACTAAAAAATCCTCCAAAAGGGTTGAAGGAAAAATCATATACATAAACATTAACCAGCACGACGCTGTACATTGAACAAAGAGTCCAAATTCCAACGGAAAAACTAAACACTTCACTCTTTCATAGTTACATCTTAGAATTCAGCAACAAAATACGTAACATGTGAAATAAAAATGCCACCAAATCGAGTTTTACAACAAGTACCAGTTTAGAAGGTCTACCTTCTAATAACACTTAACAGTTCATTTCCAACACTTCTAGGTCTACCTTCTAATAACACTTAACAGTTCATTTCCAAAACTTCTATGTCTACTTTCTAATAACACTTAACATTACATTTCCAAGTCTTATAGGTCTACTTTCTAATAACACTTAACATTTCATTTCCAACACTTCTAGGTCTACCTTCGAATAACACTGATCAGTTCATTTCCAACACTTCTAGGTCTACTTTCTAATAACAGTTAACATTTCATTTCCAACACTTCCAGGTCTACCTTCGAATAACACTTAACATTTCATTTCCAACACTTCTAGGTCTACTTTCTAATAACACTTAACATTTCATTTCCAACACTTCTAGGTCTACCTTCGAATAACACTTAACAGTTCATTTCCAACACTTTTAGGTCTACTTTCTAATAACACTTAACAGTTCATTTCCAACACTTCTAGGTCTACCTTCTAATAACACTGATCAGTTCATTTCCAACACTTCTATGTCTATCTTCAAATAACACTTATCAGTTCATTTCCAACACTTCTAGGTTTATCTTCTAATAACACTTATCAGTTCATTTCCAACACTTCTAGGTCTACCTTCTAATAACACTGATCAGTTCATTTCCAACACTTCTATGTCTATCTTCAAATAACACTTATCAGTTCATTTCCAACACTTCTAGGTTTACCTTCTAATAACACTTATCAGTTCATTTCCAACACTTCTAGGTATACCTTCTAATAACACTGATCAGTTCATTTCCAACACTTCTAGGTCTACCTTCGGATAACACTGATCAGTTCATTTCCAACACTTCTAGGTCTACCTTCGAATAACACTAATCAGTTCATTTCCAACACTTCTAGGTCTACTTTCTAATAACACTTAACAGTTCATTTCCAACACTTCTAGGTCTACTTTCTAATAACACTTAACATTTCATTTCCAACACTTCCAGGTCTACCTTCGAATAACACTTAACATTTCATTTCCAACACTTCTAGGTCTACTTTCTAATAACACTTAACATTTCATTTCCAACACTTCTAGGTCTACCTTTGAATAACACTGATCAGTTCATTTCCAACACTTCTAGGTCTACCTTCTAATAATACTGATCAGTTCATTTCCAACACTTCTAGGTTTACCTTCAAATAACACTGATCAGTTCATTTCCAACACTTCTATGTCTACCTTCGAATAACACTGTTCAGTTCATTTCCAACAGTTCTAGGTTCACCTTCAAATAACACTGATCAGTTCATTTCCAACACTTCTAGGTTTACCTTCGAATAACACTTATCAGTTCATTTCCAACACTTCTAGGTCTACCTACGAATAACACTGATCAGTTCATTTCCAACACTTCTAGGTTTACCTTCTAATAACACTGATCAGTTCATTTCCAACACTTCTAGGTCTACCTTCGAGTAACACTTAACAGTTCATTTCCAACACTTCTAG
Source organism: Tachypleus tridentatus (assembly GCF_004210375.1). NCBI lineage: Eukaryota > Metazoa > Arthropoda > Merostomata > Xiphosura > Limulidae > Tachypleus > Tachypleus tridentatus. The sequence goes on along the minus strand of NC_134837.1, from coordinate 255,461,452 downwards.
GTATACCTTCTAATAATACTGATCAGTTCATTTCCAACACTTCTAGGTTTACCTTCAAATAACACTGATCAGTTCATTTCCAACACTTCTATGTCTACCTTCGAATAACACTGTTCAGTTCATTTCCAACAGTTCTAGGTTCACCTTCAAATAACACTGATCAGTTCATTTCCAACACTTCTAGGTTTACCTTCGAATAACACTTATCAGTTCATTTCCAACACTTCTAGGTCTACCTACGAATAACACTGATCAGTTCATTTCCAACACTTCTAGGTTTACCTTCTAATAACACTGATCAGTTCATTTCCAACACTTCTAGGTCTACCTTCGAGTAACACTTAACAGTTCATTTCCAACACTTCTAGGTCTACCTTCTAATAACACTGATCAGTTCATTTCCAACACTTCTAGGTTTACCTTCAAATAACACTTAACAGTTCATTTCCAACACTTCTAGGTCTACCTTCGCATAAAAGTGAACTTAATAAATGAACTCAACAGTTCATTACCAACAGTCTCAGATCTATCTTCTAATAACACTTATCAGTTTACTTCCAACAGTCTCAGATCTTCTAATAACACTTATCAGTTTACTTCCAATAGTCCCAGGTCTATCTTCTAATATCACTTATCAGTTTACTTCCAATAGTCCCAGGTCTACCTTCTAATAACACTTATCAGTTTACTTCCAATAGTCCCAGGTCTACCTTCTAATAACACTTATCAGTTTACTTCCAATAGTCCCAGGTCTACCTTCTAATAACACTTATCAGTTTACTTCCAATAGTCCCAGGTCTACCTTCTAATAACACTTATCAGTTTACTTCCAATAGTCCCAGGTCTACCTTCTAATAACACTTATCAGTTTACTTCCAATAGTCCCAGGTCTACCTTCTAATAACACTTATCAGTTTACTTCCAATAGTCCCAGGTCTACCTTCTAATAACACTTATCAGTTTACTTCCAATAGTCGCAGGTCTACCTTGTAATAACACTTATCAGTTTACGTCCAATAGTCCCAGGTCTACCTTCTAATAACACTTATCAGTTTACTTCCAATAGTCCCAGGTCTACCTTCTAATAACACTTATCAGTTTACTTCCAATAGTCGCAGGTCTACCTTGTAATAACACTTATCAGTTTACTTCCAATAGTCCCAGGTCTACCTTCTAATAACACTTATCAGTTTACTTCAAATAGTCCCAGGTCTACTTTCTAAGTTGTATTTAGTTGTTATTAATCTACTAAATTAAGTGATTATAAGTAATTTAAAATGCAATAACAGCAACTTTTAGAGTAATTGAGTTACGATTTTAACAACTGCAATGTCTCCACCCTTAGTATTGGTTCATCATCAGGTAAGAGTTATATTCAAATTAGTACTTTCTGAATACGACTTTTACCTGACGAAGAATCGATACTCTGGGATGTTATGTCGCAACTCTCAAAATCAGAACGAACGTACTGTAAAAGTTGTTGTTATATTTTCAAATGTCGTATGCTATGCTTTCTTGTTAGTAGACTTTTATGCTTGGTTATTATATTTGAGCTTATTACAAACTGTGCACCATAAGCACAAGTAAACAATTGTAGTTGCCCTGATTTCTTTGATGTCCCGTTTTGTGAACATTAGGAAGACACAGAATGAAAAATGAAAATGTTACACCTACGTTTCCCAAAATGTGTGGTCAGGCATGACCAGGTGGTTAAGGCACTCGACTCGTACTTCAAGGGTTACGGGTTCGAATCCCCCGTCACACCAAACATGGTCGCCCTTTTAGCCGTGGGGACGTTATTAGTAACGGTCAATCCCATTATTCGTTGGCAAAAGAGTGGTCAAGAGTTGGCGGGGGGTGGTGATGACTAGCTGCTTTCCCTCAAGTCTTACACTGCTAAGTTAGAAACGGCTAGCGCAGATATCCTTCGAGCAGTTTTGCGCGAAATTCAAAACAAACTAAACTTTCTCCTTCAACCCGACCACCACATGAGACTGTAGTTATTAGTTCTGAAGAGCTGTATAATTTACTGCATTATGGAAATGTAGATTTTTCTAGAGATGAAAAACGAAAGACTTCAGGAGCGGGTTGCTCGTCACGCCACCTATACTAACCGATCTTACAGATACGTGTAAATTCCACAGTAGTAGCACGAACAAACGTTCAGTTGTACTTCAGTTGACCGTTTGGTGGATGGCGAACTAGTTGATTAGTAATCATATTTCAATGCTACTATAGTGCGCGGTTTACACACATACAATCAACATCACTGTTTATAATCTTGTTTATTTGTAATTAATGACAGTTATTATAAATAACGCTTTTAAACCTATAAGGTTGATGACGAGAAAACCCACTTGTAGAGAAAATTACATGTTTAAAAACGGCTGGTATGGATAGAGAACTAGTGCTTTCTCTGTTAACTCCTCTACTAGTGCTTTCTCTGTTAACTCCTCTACTAGTGCTTTCTCTGTTAACTCCTCTACTAGTGCTTTCTCTGTTAACTCCTCTACTAGTGCTTTCTCTGTTAACTCCTCTACTAGTGCTTTCTCTGTTAGCTCCTCTACTAGTGCTTTCTCTGTTAACTCCTCTACTAGTGCTTTCTCTGTTAACTCCTCTACTAGTGCTTTCTCTGTTAACTCCTCTACTAGTGCTTTCTCTGTTAACTCCTCTACTAGTTTTCTCTGTTAAGCTCCTCTACTAGTGCTTTCTCTGTTAACTCCTCTAGTAGTTTCTCTGTTAGCTTCTCTACTAGTGCTTTCTCTGTTAGCTCCTCTACTTGCTTCTCTGTTAGCTCCTCTACTAGTGCTTTCTCTGTTAACTCCTCTACTAGTTGCTTTCTCTGTTGGCTCCTCTGCTAGTTAGCTTTCTCTGTTGGCTCCTCTGCTAGTGCTTTCTCTGTTAGCTCCTCTGCTGGTTTTCTCTGTTAGCTCCTCTACTAGTGCTTTCTGTTGGCTCCTCTACTAGTTAGCTTTCTGTTAGCTCCTCTACTAGTGCTTTCTCTGTTAGCTCCTCTACTAGTGCTTTCTCTGTTAGCTCCTCTACTAGTGCTTTCTCTGTTAGCTCCTCTACTAGTGCTTTCTCTCTGTTAACTCCTCTACTAGTGCTTCTCTGTTAACTCCTCTACTAGTGCTTTCTCTGTTAACTCCTCTACTAGTGCTTTCTCTGTTAACTCCTCTACTAGTGCTTTCTCTGTTAGCTCCTCTACTAGTGTTTTCTCTGTTAACTCCTCTACTAGTGCTTTCTCTGTTAACTCCCTCTACTAGTGCTTTCTCTGTTAACTCCTCTACTAGTGCTTTCTCTGTTAACTCCTCTACTAGTGCTTTCTCTGTTAGCTCCTCTACTAGTGCTTTCTCTGTTAGCTCCTCTACTAGTGCTTTCTCTGTTAACTCCTCTACTAGTGCTTTCTACTCATCCCAGCTGTTTTAAATATATCATAAGGTAACAAATACCATTACGTAGTGTTCTGGGAGAAATATAATCGAAATGAAATAGTTCCAACAATCAGAACTAACACAATTATAAACTAAATTTATCTAGAAAACTTTTGTTTCTCATTCTACGCCAGCAATATCAAGTGTGGGGCGCGTGCGTACACAATTGAATTTTACCACTCATCTGTATCTCTACCAGCATACCCTCAAACTGAAATTATTTTAGACAGAATTAGAGTAAACTACCCTATAAGACCTTGTGTGTATTCAAATACATAAATCGAAAAGGTTTGGCCTCCTAAGTCCAAAATTGTAATTAGATCTCAAATCGGTCAAGAAATGATGAAGTTATGTGCTAAAAGTTTGTACTTGGAAAAACTCGGGGCCCTCTTGTAGCTTTGCGCGAAATGTGTGTGTTTTTCACATAGCAAAGCCACAAAGGGCTATCTGCTCAGCCCACCGAGGGGAATCGAACCCCTGATTTTAGCGTTGTAAATCCGGAGACATACCGCTGTACTAGCGGGGGGCATTGCGCGAAATTCAAAAAAACAAATAAACAAACGTATTTTTAGGCTTAGGTACACAGTTGAAAAGCTGCAAATAGCCGAAAATGTTAGTAAAACCTTTTACCAAAGAAACAAAAATCCTGTTACATGTTTTCGATCCTAAAAAGGAACAAGAATTGAATTATAGGGAATTGTATTATAATGATTGTTGTGACATATAAACAGAAATATATAAACACATTTTTCTATCTTCAGATGAAGCCATCGACTAAATGTATTGATTATTTTCCTTTTAATCGTTAATGTATTATATATTATTGTTATTAATATTATTATATATTATTCAAGAGAAATATTTAAACGCTGTCTTATGTTTATCTTTTGTTTCTTTTCCTCTATTACTTAAATTTATAAACAACATAGATATCACCAGTCATTTTGAGTAGATTCGAATAATATTCGTACTTTATTAAGGCGACTACATTTCTGTCCAATATGGTGAAACATTTAAAAGTGTAATGGTGTTATACTAATTTAGTATTAATCTGCGATCTAAAAAAATAACAACATCTGTGCAGAAAAGCTACCGTATAACGGTATAATTTTCTTTAAAACTAAACGATGGTTTAAAATATATTCATTTGAGGTGAAGTGGTAAGTGTTATTAGAAGGTAGACCTGGGATTGTTCAGGAGTGAACTGGTGAGTATTTTGGAAGGTAGACCTTCCTTTATTGGAAGTGAACCGATGAGAGTTGTTAGAAGGTAGACCTTCCTTTACTGGGAGTGAACTGGTGGGTGTTATTAGAAGGTAGACCTGGGATTGTTCAGGAGTGAACTGGTGAGTATTTTGGAAGGTAGACCTTCCTTTATTGGAAGTGAACCGATGAGAGTTGTTAGAAGGTAGACCTTCCTTTACTGGGAGTGAACTGGTGGGTGTTGTTAGAAGGTAGACCTGGGATTGTTCAGGAGTGAACTGGTGAGTATTTTGAAGGTAGACCTTCCTTTATTGGAAGTGAACCGATGAGAGTTGTTAGAAGGTAGACCTTCCTTTACTGGAAGTGAACTGGTGGGTGTTGTTAGAAGGTAGACCTGGGATTGTTCAGGAGTGAACTGGTGAGTATTTTGGAAGGTAGACCTTCCTTTATTGGAAGTGAACCGATGAGAGTTGTTAGAAGGTAGACCTTCCTTTACTGGGAGTGAACTGGTGGGTGTTGTTAGAAGGTAGACCTGGGATTGTTCAGGAATGAACTGGTGAGTATTGTTAGAAGGTAGACCTTCCTTTACTGGAAGTGAACTGGTGGGTGTTGGTAGAAGGTATACCTTCCTTTGTTGAAAGTGTACTGGTGAGTGTTGTCAAAATGTACACCTTCCTTTAGTGGAAGTGAACCAGTGAGTGTTGTTGGAAAGTAGACCTTCCTTTAGTGGAAGTGAACCAATGAGTGTTGTTAGAAGGTAGATCTTCCTTTGTTGTAAGTGAACCGATGAGTGTTGTTAGAAGGTAGATCTTCCTTTGTTGTAAGTAAACTGATGAGTGTTGTTGTAAGGTAGACATTATTTTATTGGAAGTGAACAGATGAGTATTATTAGAAGACAGGCTTTCCTTTGTTTAAGATGAAAGCTTTTAGCATGTAGACTTTGATAAATCATCATTTATAGTTTATGAATGACTAAATGACTATTTCTACAGATTGTTTAAATAAAGTTTTTTATTAGTTTTGCCTTTCTAGTTATGTATGACTATTTTACGTTTATATTACAAAGGAATGTGTTAAGTTCTATTCTAACACATTTGATTTTCGTTTTCTGTTTATTTTAACAATAACATCTGTCAAAATAAAACATATTTTTAAAACATAATAAAATTGCCAGAGTGTGTACCTACGAATAATCGTACCATTTAATATGACATACGATATAAAGCCTTGTTGAGCTAAATATTTGTTAACATTCTTGCTCAGCTGTATTGTCATTAATTTTGAACTACGTTGGCGTACAGCAGGTAGCCTTGCGTTTCTTTGTACAAACATATTTGTACATTGTAAACACTTATCTGATAAGAACACGTGTGATCTTTTTTCACTTAATATGGAAATGTACATTTCATGAACTCCTGTTTTTATGTTTGTGATGTTTATTTCTGTGCTTAATATCTTGCAGTAGTTTCCAGCGTAAAATATTCTGTTTTTTATTTCACTTTCAGTTTTTTGGAACTGGTTATGTAACGACTTCGACGAAATTATCTGAATGAAAACTGTATAAAAATAATACTAAAGTATACCACTGAATGTAAACTGTATAAAAATAATACTAAAGTATACCACTGAATGTAAACTGTATAAAAATAATACTAAAGTATACCACTGAATGTAAACTGTATAAAAATAATACTAAAGTATACCACTGAATGTAAACTGTATAAAAATAATACTAAAGTATACCACTGAATGTAAACTGTATAAAAATAATACTAAAGTATACCACTGAATGTAAACTGTATAAAAATAATACTAAAGTATACCACTGAATGTAAACTGTATAAAAATAATACTAAAGTATACCACTGAATGTAAACTGTATAAAAATAATACTAAAGTATACCACTGAATGTAAACTGTATAAAAATAATACTAAAGTATACCACTGAATGTAAACTGTATAAAAATAATACTAAAGTATACCACTGAATGTAAACTGTATAAAAATAATACTAAAGTATACCACTGAATGTAAACTGTATAAAAATAATACTAAAGTATACCATTGAATGTAAACTGTATAAAAATAATACTAAAGTATACCACTGAATGTAAACTGTATAAAAATAATACTAAAGTATACCACTGAATGTATTGGTTCTCTCTTTTGAAGGTTCGAATCCCGGTCGCACCAAACATGCTCGCCCTTTCAGCCGTGTGGCGTGTTATACAGTGACAGTCAATCCCACTATTCGTTGGTAAAAGAGTAGCCCAAGAGTTGGCGGTGGGTGGTGATGACTAGCAGTCTTCCCTCTAGTCTTACACTGCTAAATTAGGGACGGCTAGCGCAGATAGCCCTCGAGTAGCTTTGCGCAAAATTCAAAACAAAAAACAAACAAACAAACTCTCTTTTTAAGTGTTATGAGTGTTTCTTTTGTTTATAGAGGTTTTAATGTCACGCTCTCTTCCTTCTGCGCGCGCGCGCGCACACACACACACACCTGGACAAACAAGGATATCAGACCTGCTTCGACGAAGCGAAAGAATCTTGCACGTGCAAGAACACTGCAATGGTAAAAAGGAATAACGATCCGTGTCAACACTGGCCCAGGTGTTGTCTTCAACAGACGAAGAGACGAAATATCCGCCGACAAAGGCTGTATTGTAAACTCCATAATTAGCTCATTATTACGATATTAACTGTTTGGTCTAATGCTGGCCGAAGTGGCTAGTGTGTAGTTAAACTACTACAAGTTTCGTCAACAAAATTATCATTCCTAATGTGTGTTTTTTGTGTGTTTTTCTCTCATGGTGATTAGTTCCTAAACGGGTAAACTATTTTAAACTGGTTAAGTTTCTCAGACGTTTTGATGAGATTAAATATAAAATGTTTTAAACAATTTAAAAACAAACGGCGTTAAAGTCTTTTCAAATAACTGTTGGCCCGTCACACCAAACATGTTCGCCCTTTCAGTCTTCGGAGCGTTATAATGTAACGGTTAATCCTACTATTCGTTGGTAAAAGAGTAACCTAAGAGTTGGCGGTGAGTGGTGATGACGAGATGTCTTTCCTTTAGTCTTGTGCTGCTAAATTTGGGACGGCCAGCGCAGATAATCCTCATGTAGCTCCGCGCGAAATTTAAAACAAACAAACAAACAAATAACTGTTTGTTTCAATATGTAGGCTAACACTATGACATTTAAACAGTCCGAATTTGTCCCAATTAAATACCCTGGGTCTGCATTAATAAAATAAATTGAGCCACTGTAGGATTAACATGTTTAATAAATATTAACAACCAGGGACATGTTTAGTAAGTATTAACAACCAGAGACATGTTTAGTAAGTATTAACAACCAGAGACGTGTTCAGTAAGTATTAACAACCAGAGACATGTTTAGTAAGTATTAACAACCAGAGACATGTTTAGTAAGTATTAACAACCAGCAACATGTTTAGTAAGTATTAACAACCAGAGACATGTTTAGTAAGTATTAACAACCAGAGAGTTTTTCCGGTATTCTTTCTCTTTGTTTCTCTCTCTAGTTCTTGTTTTTAAATAAAGATATGAGCTTCTCATGACATCTGAAATCTGAATGGAAGTGACCAACTTTCCACTAGTTTCCCGTCTACATGAGAGTAAAACCCCTCCATATTCCGAATTAGTGCACAAAACACAGTAATGGTCACACATCTGGGACATACAAATTCTAGTTTCTCTGTTCTATAAAGTCGTTGTCTGAGAGGTTTTTGCAAATTCCGTCGATAGAAATGGCAAAGGACGTACAGTACCTATCTGAACATGAACACCTCTACTATTTTGTATAAAGGAAACGTACTCCAACCTATTCTCAAATCCTGATTTTCACTGTGACAGCTGACAAGTGAGTTATTTTGGTGTTAACGTGTGTTTGTTTAGGATAACTTATCGAGTTTTATTTATCCAAATACATCGTTTTTAGTTCTAACCTAAATAACAGGAACCGTAATACTAATCTCTATCCCAACCAGTCCCTTAGTTTCAGTCTCGTTAAATCACGGAATGGATGTTAAAATATTTGTCAGTTTGCTGCTGTGTTATTTGTTAATAAAAGGTTAACCCAGAATTCTTAGCTTTGAAATAGGTATATGTTAAGATGTGTGTGTGTGCTTTAGCTGAATGTATTCGCTTTTTATTTTTGTGTTATGATTATGAAACACTATCTCGGGCTTTGATCGCGCAGGAATACTCTTATGGTCTTTTCTCTGCCCTTAAAAGTTTATGTAATGAGGTCAAAGAAAACCAAGGTTGTTTACTTGTGATTATGATGAATTATCAAGGTCAATTTATTTTGCATTTTCTGAGTTTTTCGGAACCTTATAACCACTAATAGAGTTCATAACCTATGGTCCTTCGTATTAAGCGTATTTAATGAAATCTGTTGTTTATTAGTTTGAAAATAAGTTTCTCTACTTACTCCTGAATAGCTATTACAAAAATATTAGAATGTTTAGTTTTTTCTACATAAACAGTAATGTTTAATAAACATCATTCAACGTGATGTATGAGGAAATATAATTATCGTCAACTTACATGACGTAATTTTAAACAATCCAAAGCGTTAAGTGTAGCTTAAACAGTTAACTCCCAACAATCCAAAGCGTTAAGCGTAGCTCATACAGTTAACTCCCAACAATCCAAAGCGTTAAGCGTAGCTTATACAGTTAACTCCCAACAATCCAAAGCGTTAAGCGTAGCTCATACAGTTAACTCCCAACAATCCAAAGTGTTAAGCGCAGCTTACACAGTTAACTCCCAACAATCCAAAGTGTTAAGCGCAGCTTACATAGTTAACTCCCAACAATCCAAAGCGTTAAGCGTAGCTCATACAGTTAACTCCCAACAATCCAAAGCGTTAAGCGTAGCTCATACAGTTAACTCCCAACAATCCAAAGCGTTAAGCGTAGCTCATACAGTTAACTCCCAACAATCCAAAGCGTTAAGCGTAGCTCATACAGTTTACTCCCAACAATCCAAAGTGTTAAGCGCAGCTTACACAGTTAACTCCCAACAATCCAAAGTGTTAAGCGCAGCTTACACAGTTAACTCCCAACAATCCAAAGTGTTAAGCGTAGCTCATACAGTTAACTCCCAACAATCCAAAGCGTTAAGCGTAGCTCATACAGTTAACTCCCAACAATCCAAAGCGTTAAGCGTAGCTCATACAGTTAACTCCCAACAATCCAAAGCGTTAAGCGTAGCTCATACAGTTTACTCCCAACAATCCAAAGTGTTAAGCGCAGCTTACACAGTTAACTCCCAACAATCCAAAGTGTTAAGCGCAGCTTACATAGTTAACTCCCAACAATCCAAAGCGTTAAGCGTAGCTCATACAGTTAACTCCCAACAATCCAAAGCGTTAAGCGTAGCTCATACAGTTAACTCCCAACAATCCAAAGCGTTAAGCGTAGCTCATACAGTTAACTCCCAACAATCCAAAGCGTTAAGCGTAGCTCATACAGTTTACTCCCAACAATCCAAAGTGTTAAGCGCAGCTTACACAGTTAACTCCCAACAATCCAAAGTGTTAAGCGCAGCTTACACAGTTAACTCCCAACAATCCAAAGTGTTAAGCGTAGCTCATACAGTTAACTCCCAACAATCCAAAGCGTTAAGCGTAGCTCATACAGTTAACTCCCAACAATCCAAAGCGTTAAGCGTAGCTCATACAGTTAACTCCCAACAATCCAAAGCGTTAAGCGTAGCTCATACAGTTTACTCCCAACAATCCAAAGTGTTAAGCGCAGCTTACACAGTTAACTCCCAACAATCCAAAGTGTTAAGCGCAGCTTACAGTTAACTCCCAACAATCCAAAGCGTTAAGCGTAGCTCATACAGTTAACTCCCAACAATCCAAAGTGTTAAGCGTAGCTCATACAGTTAACTCCCAACAATCCAAAGCGTTAAGCGTAGCTCATACAGTTAACTCCCAACAATCCAAAGCGTTAAGCGTAGCTCATACAGTTTACTCCCAACAATCCAAAGTGTTAAGCGCAGCTTACACAGTTAACTCCCAACAATCCAAAGTGTTAAGCGCAGCTTACACAGTTAACTCCCAACAATCCAAAGCGTTAAGCGTAGCTCATACAGTTAACTCCCAACAATCCAAAGTGTTAAGCGTAGCTCATACAGTTAACTCCCAACAATCCAAAGCGTTAAGCGTAGCTCATACAGTTAACTCCCAACAATCCAAAGCGTTAAGCGTAGCTCATACAGTTTACTCCCAACAATCCAAAGTGTTAAGCGCAGCTTACACAGTTAACTCCCAACAATCCAAAGCGTTAAGCGTAGCTCATACAGTTAACTCCCAACAATCCAAAGTGTTAAGCGTAGCTCATACAGTTAACTCCCAACAATCCAAAGCGTTAAGCGTAGCTCATACAGTTAACTCCCAACAATCCAAAGCGTTAAGCGTAGCTCATACAGTTTACTCCCAACAATCCAAAGTGTTAAGCGCAGCTTACACAGTTAACTTCTGATACGTAAGCTTTCTGTGAGAGGAAACACATTGTATGTAGATTTAAATAAGTAATGAATTTAGGACACCTCTAATTGACACCGTGTCGGTACTTTTAAGAAATACTTGCATTATGATTTATATATCTAATGCATATAATGTGGGTATTCATATAATAGGATCTCATATGCTATAATACACGAAAAAACTAAGAGCTGTGAAGAATGACTTAGTTTTCTATATTTGTCCATCTCCACGTGTTGTTTTGATAGACTCCAGGTTGACTCTCTTCAAACTCACAATATATTAATATTTATCGTATCTGTCTAAACCATTTCATATACTGTAACTTTTGAAGTTTGTTTGTTTTCCGTATTTCTTGCAAAGCTACTCGAGGGCTATGTGCGCTCGCCGTCCCTGATTTAGCAGTGTAACACTAACGGAAGGCAGCAGCTATTCATCACCACCCACAGCCGGATATTGGGCTACTCTTTTACCAACGAATAGTGGGATTGATCGTAACATTATAACGTTCCCATGGCTGAAAGAGCGAGCATGTTTGATGGGACGGGGATTCGAACCCGCGACCTTCAAATTATGAGTCGAGTGCCTCAACCATGTGACCATGTCAAGCTCGAACTTTAGAAATCTTCCTCATAAACATAAGAAAAGTAAGGAAATTCCATACTTATTGATTGTTTGTTTCTTGTTTTTGAATTTCGCACAAAGCTACTGGAGGGCTATCTGCGCTAGCCGTCCCTGATTTAGTAGTGGGAAGGCAGCTAGTCATCACCACCCACCGCCAACTCTTGGGCTACTCTTTTACAAACGAATAAATGTGACGGGTTGACTGTCACATCATAACGCCCCCACGGCTGGGAGGGCGAGCAAGTTTGGCGCGACAGGGATGCGAACTCGCGTCCCGCAGATTACGAGTCGAGTGCCTTAACACGCTTGGCCATGCCGGGCCACACCTGTTGATAAAGTGGTGAGTAAAACGGTTGAATAATACATATATATATATTACTTAATCATGATATACATATATATTACTTAATCATGATATACATATATATTACTTAGTCATGATATACATATATATATTACTTAATCATGATATACATATATATTACTTAATCATGATATACATATATATTACTTAGTCATGATATACATATATATTACTTAATCATGATATACATATATATTTCTTAATCATGATATACATATATATTACTTAGTCATGATATACATATATTTATTACTTAATCATGATATACATATATATTACTTAATCATGATATACATATATATTACTTAATCATGATATACATATATATTACTTAATCATGATATACATATATATTACTTAGTCATGATATACATATATATATTACTTAATCATGATATACATATATATTACTTAATCATGATATACATATATATTACTTAGTCATGATATACATATATATATTACTTAATCATGATATACATATATATTACTTAATCATGATATACATATATATTACTTAATCATGATATACATATATATTACTTAGTCATGATATACATATATATATATTACTTAATCATGATATACATATATATATTACTTAGTCATGATATACATATATATATTACTTATATATATTACTTAGTCATGATATACATATATATATTACTTATATATATTACTTAATCATGATATACATATATATTACTTAGTCATGATATACATATATATATATTACTTAGTCATGATATACATATATATATTACTTATATATATTACTTAATCATGATATACATATATATTACTTAGTCATGATATACATATATAGATTACTTAATCATGATATACATATATATTACTTAGTCATGATATACATATATATATTACTTATATATATTACTTAATCATGATATACATATATATTACTTAATCATGATATACATATATATTACTTAGTCATGATATACATATATATATTACTTAATCATGATATACATATATATTACTTAGTCATGATATACATATATATATTACTTATATATATTACTTAATCATGATATACATATATATTACTTAGTCATGATATACATATATATATATTACTTAGTCATGATATACATATATATATTACTTAATAATGATATACATATATATATTACTTAATCATGATATACATATATATATTACTTAATCATGATATCTAAATTATTTGTAGTAAACAGATGAAGATATTTAAAGTACTTCATGTTAACGGTTTCCAGCTTGAAAATCTGGTTTTGTTTCTATGTTTAACAATTCGTACGCAGCAAGCGACGAACAAAACGTAGCTTCTTAGCGGATAATGCGTCCAGTCTGAATCCAACGCTGTATGGCTAGCGTCGTTTCACACTTTAGGACCGGCTGTGATTGCGACGGTAAAAGCCCACTACGCGATCAGACAAGAGTCAGTGGTTTCTGCTTTGGCGTTTTATAACGCAAAGCAACTATGCTATCTACGCCTTCAGATTTAAGAACCGTCATGTAAAGACGATTCCTCGTATGGCTGATCATACGCGACAATTCGAAAATGAACGATAAATGATTTACAGTTCGTGAACAACACCCTGAGTACAGAGTATTTAGATTTGTATTAACATAAATTATACAGCGGAAACACGCAGTCAAGCTTGCCCTCTATCGGCAGTTACTAGCAGTAACTTAGCAGTAAAGAATTTAAACGACAAATGTGTTATTATACCGTTAGTTGGCAGTCCAGAAAGAACAGATTTTATGACCATGATACAATATAAAACATTAAATACATGAATTATTCGCTCGAGTGTCTCCCTGAGTTGCACTGAAATCGTCACAAATTGGCTGTCATAATATGTCGGCCATTCCTGTTGTTAATAAGTTGGCTGTCACGAAGTGACACTCATTTTTTATTCACAAATTGGCTTTCCTGGTGTGACACTCACACCTGTTATTCTGATTTTTGTTTGTTTGCTTTCGAGTTTCGCGCAAAGCTACACGAGGACTACTTACGCTAGTCGCCCATAATTTAGTAATGAAAAACTAGAGGAAAGGCAGCTAGTCGTCACCAGCCTCCGCCAACTCTTGGGCTACTCTTATACTAATTAATAGTGTGATTTACCTTCACTTTATAACATCTCCACGGCTGAAAAGGGTGAGCATTTTGATATAAAGGAGATTCGAACCCTCGACCCTTAGATTGCGTGTCAAGCACCCTAACAATCTCCCATGCCCGGCCTATTGTGGCCTTTTAAAGCAAACATTTCGACCGTAGGTGATAGCTACAGCAAGTAGGTTTAATGTTTCCAGTGACATGAATGTAACCAGATTGTGAGTATATCGATCGAAAGGCAGGCTTTAACATTGTTTGAGTAAAAAAGCTTGGTCATATGTACAATACCCGCGCAAAGAAGGAAAGGTATTTAGAGATTTGAATATATCTTTAGACTTTGTTTCATACTAAATAAACCTAGTTTATTTTTAACTTCTTATCCTGTGGTTGATTGTTCTATCTTCTAAGTTCTAAATAGTACCTTATTTCGACTTTTCTTTAATTCTGATAAAATGTCTACAAAAACAAAATAATCCATTCCCCTTTTATTGAACATAAAATTTGGTCTATTGGTTTAGTTTACTTTCTTTAAATAAAAGTTTGATGAATGTTATTACGTTCCATTTCCACAGGATACAAAAATCATTGTTTACCGCAGTGAGTGTTGTTACATCCCGTTTATATAGAAAATAAAAATCATTGTTTACTGCAGTGAGTGTTGTTACATCCCGTTTATATAGAAAATAAAAATCATTGTTTACCGCAGTGAGTGTTGTTACATCCCGTTTATATAGAAAATAAAAATCATTGTTTACTGCAGTGAGTGCTGTTACATCCCGTTTATATAGAAAATAAAAATCATTGTTTACTGCAATGAGTGTTGTTACATCACGTTTATATAGAAAAATAAAAATCATTGTTTACTGCAGTGAGTGTTGTTACATCCCGTTTATATAGAAAATAAAAATCATTGTTTACAGCAGTGAATGCTATTACGTTCCGTTTCCATATGAAAAAAAAAATTGTAAACAGAGGTGAATGTAATTACATTCCATTTCCACAGGATATAAAAATTATTAGTTACAGCGGTGAATGTTGTTACGTTCCGTTTTTACATGAAACAAATCATTGTTTACAGCGGTGAATGTTGTTACATTCCGTTCATACAGAAAACAAAAATCATTGTTTGCAAGAACTATATAGAAAACAACGATGTGCCGAAATTATATAAAATCAATGACATCTCGAATCGTTATAAGGCTTATGATGTTTTCCATGAAACAGAAAACTGTGGCTTTTAAAGTATAAAAATTCTATTACTCTTGTGACATGATTTTGTCAATTTTAACTTGAAAATGAAATTTTATTAACACGAAATAACAAAACATCACAACTGAAGCCAATCTACAAGATGTGAGATGTGATAATAAATCTTTATTTTCCTTTTACATGAAACAAAATATAATCAGTTATTTTATATTATATTATATTAATATAATATATTAATTATAATTATATTATCAGTCAGTTATATTAGATTTCCAACTCTTTAGTACTGTGTTTGTAGGTTTTAGTATTGTGTCTAGTATCGTGTTTAGTACTGTGTTTGTAGGTTTTAGTATTGTGTTTAGTACTGTGTTTGTAGGTTTTAGTATTGTGTCTAGTATTATGTTTAGTTCTGTGTTCGTAGGTTTTAGTATTGTGTCAAGTATCGTGTTTAGTACTCTGTTTGTAGGTTTTAGTATTGTGTCAAGTATCGTGTTTAGTACTCTGTTTGTAGGTTTTAGTATTGTGTCTAGTATCGTGTTTAGTACTCTGTTTGTAGGTTTTAGTATTGTGTCAAGTATCGTGTTTAGTACTCTGTTTGTAGGTTTTAGTATTGTGTCAAGTATCGTGTTTAGTACTCTGTTTGTAGGTTTTAGTATTGTGTCTAGTATCGTGTTTGGTACTGTGTTTGTAGGTTTTAGTATTGTGTCTAGTATCACGTTTAGTACTGTGTTTGTAGGTTTTAGTATTGTGTCTAGTATCATGTTTAGTACTGTGTTTGTAGGTTTTAGTATTGTGTCTAGTATCATGTTTAGTACTGTGATTGTAGATTTTAGTATTGTGTCTAGTATCGTGTTTAGTTCTGTGTTCGTAGGTTTTAGTATTGTGTCAAGTATCGTGTTTAGTACTGTGTTTGTAGGTTTTAGTATTGTGTCTAGTATCGTGTTTAGTACTGTGTTTGTAGGTTTTAGTATTGTGTCTAGTATCGTGTTTAGTACTGTGTTTGTAGGTTTTAGTATTGTGTCTAGTATCGTGTTTAGTACTGTGTTTGTAGGTTTTAGGGTTGTGTCTAGTATCGTGTTTAGTACTGTGTTTGTAGGTTTTAGTATTGTGTCTAGTATCGTGTTTAGTACTGTGTTTGTAGGTTTTAGTATTGTGTCTAGTATTCAAACACTGACTTTAAGAAGTATTATCATGAACCGACGAAGAGGGAATGGGAGATTTATAGTTTATTTCAGAAAGTCACAGCCCTCTAGTGAGCTTTATGTAACAACTTTCATATATAAAACTCTACATAAGAGAAAGAGAATATAATTGAATTTTTAAATGATAAGTAAGACCTTTATAGTAATTTATTTATCATCTTTATATCAAAATTCAGAAGTTTAATAGTGTTATTACAATCTTTAGTCGGCTCGGCATGGCCAGGTGGTTAAAGCACTCGACTCGTAATCCAAGGGTTGCGTGTTCGAATCCCTATCACACTAAACATGTTCGTCCTTTCAGGTGTGAGAGCGTTATAATGGTACGGTTAATCCCACTATTCGTTGTTAAAAGAGTAACTCAAGAGTTGGTGGTGGGTGGTGTTGACTAGCTGCCTTTACTCTAGTTTTACACTGCTAAAGTAGGGACGGCTCGTGCAGATAGCCCTCGTGAAGCTTTGCGCTAAATTCAAAAACAAAACAAACACACAATGTTTAATAACTAACATAATGTCAGATACTATATTTGATCTTTCAACATCTTTAATTCAAAAGTTTTTAACTATCATTTTTTGCAATGAATGAATTAAACTGAGAATTAGGTGGTGCTATTGGACATTTTTATAAGACATTGTATTCGATTGGTTATTGTATATTGAGTAATGTTTACGTTAGATTTATACTATCCACAGTGCAACAGGTATGTGTTGTTTAACTTAAAAAGAATGGTTAAAATATTTTCTTTTGCCTCTAAGAAGGGTGATTCCTGATTTATTTTTGATTATACGATGTAAGAAAGTTTTCTAAAAACTTTAACTTGAAGAAGCAGTGACTGTACATCAACCAGGAGCACTATCTTTTTCCACATTTATAGCACTTACTATATATATCCGTCACGAGCACTCTCTCTCATAAAATGCATAGAAGTTACTACACATTCATCAAAGCACTCTTTCTGTCAAAGTGCATACAGTAATTATAAATCCATCACCAGCACTCTCTCTGCAAACTACATAAGAATAACAATACATCCATCACTATCATTCTCGCTGTCAAATTATATAACAATAACTATACATCCATCACCAGCACTTTCTGTCAAAGCACATAACAATAACTATACATCCATCATCAGCACTTTCTCTGTCAAAGTACTTTACAGTAACTACACGTCCATCATCAGCACTCTCTGGTATATATCAATAACCATACATCCATCACTAGCACTCTTTAATCTGAGATTGTGACAACAATCTTCGTTTTCAGAAGCACAGGAATCACTTAAACCTAATTAGTAATTAGTTACTGATTGTTATAATCTCTAATTGTTCAAATTGTCTCTCGTTTGGTTACCAGTCTATGGATATACAAAGATAACAGTAGTTAAGAACTAATAATAATGTCAGTTATTAATTCGACATATTATAAATTTAAGAAAAACACATCATTTTAAATATTTTATTGGAACTTATTGAAAACATGTCCCCATGTTAAAGAATAAGTTAAAATAATACTGATCTATGAATAATCTCTTTTAATATATGTATCTTAGGAAACGTGTTTTTTTCTCGCAAGATGACGTATTTCTTTTCAATAATGTGGGATGTATGTTTTTGCAGGTTGTTTTTATTATGTATATAACATTTTAAACTGGAAATTTTGAATTACCTACAGTTCATTTTGATCACATTGTATGCAACCTATTTCTATGCCAGACTAATCACCTACGGATTGCGGGATAGAAACCTAGAATCGAACATGCTCATTGTTTCAGCGTTGAAAGTTTTACAATGGTTTGTTTTGTTTTGGAATTTCGCACAAAGCTACACGAGGGCTATCTGTGCTAGCAGTCCCTAATTTAGCAGCGTAAGACTAGAGGGAAGGCAGCTAGTCATCACCACCCACCGCCAACTCTTGGGCTACTCTTTCACTAACGAATAGTAGGATTGACCGTCACGTTATAACGCCCCCACGGCTGAAAGGGCGAGCATGTTTGGTGCGACGCGGATTCGAACCCGCGAACTTCGGATTATGGGACGATGCCTTAACCACCTGGCTGGTGCCGGGCCTACTCTTCCTTATATCGTTAGTCCCATGGGCACAATAAAAACTACATTACTGTCACCCCTTTCAGCCTGGCATGGCCTAGCGCGTTAAGGCGTGCGTCTCGTAATCCGAGGGTCGCGGGTTCGCGCCCGCGTCGCGCCAAACGTGCTCGCCTTCCCAGCCGTGGGGGCGTTATAATGTGACGGTCAATCCCACTATTCGTTGGTAAAAGAGTAGCCCAAGAGTTGGCGGTGGGTGGTGATGACTAGCTGCCTTCTCTCTAGTCTAACATTGCTAAATTAGGGACGGCTAGCACAGATAGCCCTCGAGTAGCTTTGTGCGAAATTCAAAAACAAACAAACAAACAAGTCACCCCTTTCGTTATTTCTCCTGCTCTGTCAGTCATGTCACACATCTGTACTCCAGGGTTACAAGATCTAATTATTTTCTCCACAGATTATTCTATCCGAATGTCGCGTCAAGGAATCACCTATAATTATAACCTCTCTAAGTTCACAATCTGTATCCTTCTCTAGTCCTATTGTTTTTCCTCCGTCCAATAGTTCCCCGTCTATATAAGACAAGGGCTGAAATCTGTTGCTCATTAGAATGTTTAGTTTTGTGCTTAACTACACACAGAAAGACTGGTTATAAAACTGTTTGTATTTCATTAAAGACGGAAACTGAAACTAAGGAAGCCGTTTTGTAGGGTTTGGTTTCTTACACACGATTAAATTATTCCATTTTGTCAAAATACATAACTCTTGCTCATTAAAATATATGTTAAGATATCTCGTAAGTTATATAGAATAGTATAATATAAGATAAAAATCCGTGTATTTACATAACCTACACAGAATAGTTCACTGTAAGACGGAATTCTGTACTTACCTACACAATATTAAATAGTGCACTGTAAGACGGAATTCTGTACTTACGTACACAATATTAAATAGTGCACTGTAAGACGGAATTCTGTACTTACGTACACAACATTAAATAGTGCACTGTAAGACGGAATTCTTGTACTTACGTACACAACATTAAATAGTGCACTGTAAGACGGAATTCTTGTACTTACGTACACAACATTAAATAGTGCACTGTAAGACGGAATTCTTGTACTTACGTACACAACATTAAATAGTGCACTGTAAGACGGAATTCTTGTACTTACGTAAACAACATTAAATAGTGCACTGTAAGACGGAATTCTTGTACTTACGTACACAACATTAAATAGTGCACTGTAAGACGGAATTCTTGTACTTACGTACACATTAAATAGTGCACTGTAAGACGGAATTCTTGTACTTACGTACACAACATTAAATAGTGCACTGTAAGACGGAATTCTTGTACTTACGTACACAACATTAAATAGTGCACTGTAAGACGGAATTCTTGTACTTACGTACACAACATTAAATAGTGCACTGTAAGACGGAATTCTTGTACTTACGTACACAACATTAAATAGTGCACTGTAAGACGGAATTCTTGTACTTACGTACACAACATTAAATAGTGCACTGTAAGACGGAATTCTTGTACTTACGTAAACAACATTAAATAGTGCACTGTAAGACGGAATTCTGTACTTACGTAAACAACATTAAATAGTGCACTGTAAGACGGAATTCTTGTACTACGTACACAACATTAAATTCTGCACTGTAAGACGGAATTCTTGTACTTACGTAAACAACATTAAATAGTGCACTGTAAGACGGAATTCTTGTACTTACGTACACAGCATTAAATTCTGCACTGTAAGACGGAATTCTTGTACTTACGTACACAACATTAAATAGTGCACTGTAAGACGGAATTCTTGTACTTACGTAAACAACATTAAATAGTGCACTGTAAGACGGAATTCTGTACTTACGTAAACAACATTAAATAGTGCACTGTAAGACGGAATTCTTGTACTTACGTACACAACATTAAATTCTGCACTGTAAGACGGAATTCTTGTACTTACGTAAACAACATTAAATAGTGCACTGTAAGACGGAATTCTTGTACTTACGTACACAGCATTAAATTCTGCACTGTAAGACGGAATTCTTGTACTTACGTACACAACATTAAATAGTGCACTGTAAGACGGAATTCT